>NC_091343.1:1065687-1184798 GCF_038502225.1 Cherax quadricarinatus
AAAATTTCTTCTCCTATTCCGTGTGCCTTAAGTTTCCTCAATAGCCTCTGGTGTGGAACTCTATCGAAAGCCTTACTGAAGTCCATATACACAATATATTCATTACCATGATCTACCTCCTCAAACACCTTAGTGAAAAAAGTTAGTAAATTCGTTAGACAGGAACTCCCCTTTGTAAAACCGTGTTGAGATTCATTAATCAATCTGTGCCTGTCAAGATGGCTACGAATTGCTTCTGCAATTATTGATTCCATAAATTTTCCCCACTATGGAGGCAAGGCTTATTGGTCTATAGTTAGAAGCCAAGGACCTGTCACCTTCCTTGTAAATAGGTATTACATTTGCCATTTTCCACTTATCAGGCACTATGCCAGTTTGTAGTGACATGTTAAAAAGATTAGCCAAAGGTATGCCAAGTTCCTCTTTACATTCCTTTAACACGTCGGCAGTCTCCCACCAAGACAGGGTGACCAGAAAACTAAGAAACACATTCACCATCATTGCCACATGCAACCTTTGGCTCTCCAGGAGTTTTGTCAAGACGTTACAAACAAAACATGGACACAATCAATTCCAGGCTGAGGGACTGATTACCTCAAACTACTCCTCTTAAATTTTCTGCTCTATATTGGACTGATGAAGCCACTGTGTGGCGAAACGTTTCTTCAATAAAGATACCCAAGTGTTGCACATGTATCTAATTTATCAACTTGTCGGTTCTCTGAACTATTTATCTACACTGCTGTCAGACACAGCAACATCTTGGGATCTTAATACAGGGAATTCTTCACTTGCCTAACATTTAGGTATGACCTACTTCCACATTTGAATTTGTCAAATGTGACACCACCTACGACTGCTTCACCTCACCTGTCTACAGTATATAAGCCACTTCTACGCACATATGCTGTATTCTTCTCAAGATTGATGGACTGATTACATCGACTCAAACTCCTGTTCTTCACTATTCACTCAAGTGTTGCACGTAAGAACGTAAGAAAGAAGGAACACTGCAACAGGCCTACTGACCCATGCGGAGCAGGTCCATGTGACCCCCCCGGATTAGCTCAATGACCCACCCAGTCCGGTCACCTCCACTCAAGGAAGGAGCACGGCACCAGACCCAGCAGCACAAGCTAGTCAGGTCCAACTCACACCCACCCACACCCACTGTATTTATATAACCTATTTTTAAAACTACACAACGTTTTAGCCTCAATAACTATACTCGGGAGTTTGTTCCACTTATCCACAACTCTATTACCAAACCAGTGCTTTCCTATATCCTTCCTGAATCTGAATTTTTCCAACTTGAAACCATAGCTGCGAGTCCTCTCTTGGCTGGAAATTTTCAGCACGCTACTTACATCCACTTATTTATTCCTGTTTTCCATTTATACACCTCGATCATATCCTCCCTAATTCTAAGCCTTTCGAGGGAGTGCAGATTCAGGGCCCTCAGTCTATCCTCATAGGGAAGATTTCTGATACATGGGATCATCTTTGTCATCCTCCTTTGTACGTTTTCCAGAGCATTTATATCCATTCTGTAATACGGTGACCAGAACTGAGCAGCATAGTCTAAATGAGGCCTAACCAAGGATATATAGAGTTGAAGAACAACCTGAGGGCTTCTATTATTTATACTTCTAGATATGAAGCCAAGAATTCTGTTAGCTTTATTGCAAACACTAATGCACTCTTGTCTTGGTTTTAGGTTACTGCTAACCAGAACTCCTAAATCCTTTTCGCAATCAGTAGTATTAAGATCTACATTATTTAGTTTATGTGGCATGGTTATTTACCTGTCCAACATTTAGAACTTTGCATTTGTCAATATTAAATTGCATTTGCCACTTCTCCGACCATTACATCAGTCTATTCAAATCATTCTGGAGTGCTCTAGTGTCCTCATTAGAATGAATTGGACGGCCTATTTTGGTGTCATCAGCAAATTTCCTTATGTCGCTATTTATTCCCTCATCTATGTCGTTTATGTAAATTGTGAACAACAACGGGCCCAACACTGACCCCTGAGGAACATCGCTTGTGACGTGCCCCCATTCTGATTTCTCCTCATTTATGCAAACTCTCTGCTAACTATTTGTCAGCCATGCCTCTACCTAGGAAAAAATTTCTCCTCCTATTCCGTGTGCCTTAAGTTTCCTCAATAGCCTCTGGTGTGGAACTATCTAAAGCCTTACTGAAGTCCATATACACAATATCACATTCATTACCATGATCTACCTCCTCAAACACCTTAGTGAAGAAAGTTAGTAAATTCGTAAGACAGGAACGCCCCTTTGTAAAACCGTGTTGAGATTCATTAATCAGTCTGTGCTTATCAAGATGGCTACGAATTGCTTCAGCAATTATTGATTCCATAAATTTTCCCACTATGGAGGTAAGACTTATTGGTTTATAGTTCGAAGCCAAAGACCTGTCACCTGCCTTGTAAATAGGTATTACATTTGCCATTTTCCACTTATCAGGCACTATGCCAGTTTGTAGTGAAACGTTAAAATGATTAGCCAAAGGTATGCTAAGTTCCTCTTTACATTCCTTTAACACCCTTGCAAACACTTCATCAGGACCTGGGGATTTGTTAGGTTTTAGTTTCTCTATTTGTCTGAGGACCATGTCACTGGTTACCGCAATTGTGCATAGTTTATGGTCCTGTTCTACATAATATATTATTTCAGGAATATCGCTAGTATTTTCCTGGGTGAAAACTGAGAGGAAGTAGGTATTGAGAATTTCACACATCCTTATCACTGTCAGTGATCTGACCAGAGTTACTCTTAAGTGGGCCAATCTTGTCCCTAATTTACTTCTGTATACCTGAAAGAACCCTTTTGGGTTAGTCTTTGAATCCCTTGCGACCTTAGCCTCATAATCCTTTTTTGCTTTTCTTATTACTTTTTTATTTCTCTCTTTAATTGAATATATTTTCTTAACTGCCCATCCTCTCTTTTGATACGCCTATATATGCCTCTCTTTTGACCAATGTATTGTTTTAATCTATTGTTAATCCATTTGGGACCATTTTTGTTAGATCTAATTTCCCTACTCGGAACAAAAGTTGTCTGGGCAGCTAGAACTATGCTCTGAAAAAGTCATATTGGCAACCAAGATCACCTACCTGACCCATAGTCAAGACATCCCAATTTAGCCCACCCAGGTAATTTTTCAGTCCCATGAAGTCGGCCAAGCGAAAATCTGGGACAGAGATTTCATTGCAGTTATCTGGGTAATTCCATGATGTATTGAAACTAAGTGATTTGTGATCACTTTCCCCAAGCTCATTATTAACCTCAAGATTATTAATTAGTGAATCTTTGTTGGCAAGAACCAAGTCAAGCAGATTGTTTCCTCTAGTTGGTTCTGTCACAACCTGTTCTAAAAAGCAATCCTGAACCGGATCAAGAAAGTCACTGGACTCAAGATTTCCTGTCATATTGTTCCAATCAATTTGTCTCAAGTTAAAATCTCCCATTATCACACCATTTTCATATCAAGATGCCTTATGAATTTCGTCCCATAACAGCTTACTGCACTCCCTATCAAGGTTTGGGGGCCTATAAATCACACCCAAAATTAATTTGTCACGTCCCTCGAGAAACTGTAGCCAAACAGATTATGTGTTCGATGTTTCTAATCTTATATGATGTCTAGACAATTTAAATTTTCTCTGACATACATCGCCACTCCACCACCCTTCCTGTTGACTATCAAAAGTATGCTAAGTTCCTCTTTACATTCCTTAAACACCCTTGCAAACAGTTCATCAGGGCCCCACACACACAAAAGTGTTGGTCCGACTATTTCCTGGTACATTTCCTTTGCTTTTTGTCTCCCTGGATAACTTGCACATGAATGGTACACAGTACCGACAAGATGAAAATTAAAACACATGTGCAACATCTGGGTATATTTATTGTAGACGTTTCACCATCCAGTGGCTTTATCAATACAGATTCTAGAATATAATTTGAAGACATTAGAACTATATACAAAAGATGAGGTAATCAGTCCCTCAGCCTTGGAGTTGGTGTGAAGGGCACTGGAGTCGTGAAGATTCTGTAGCACAGTATGTATAAGACGGGGGTCCTGGCACAGGTCTTAATCTTGTGATGACCTGTCTTCTGGAGCACAGGTAAGAAGACTGGCCCTTAAATAATGGCGTCAGGTGGAAAGGGACGAGTAGCAGACGAGGTCATAGTCACTGGTAGTTGTAATACTAGTGGTAGCAGCAGTTGTAATACTAGTGGTAGCAGCAGTTGTAATACTAGTGGTAGCAGCAGTTGTAATACTAGTGGTAGCAGCAGTTGTAATACTAGTGGTAGCAGCAGTTGTAATACTAGTGGTGGCAGCAGTTGTAATACTAGTGGTGGCAGCAGTTGTAATACTAGTGGTAGCAGCAGTTGTAATACTAGTGGTAGCAGCAGTTGTAATACTAGTGGTAGCAGTAGTTGTAATACTAGTGGTAGCAGTAGTTGTAATACTAGTGGTAGCCGTAGTTGTAATACTAGTGGTAGCCGTAGTTGTAATACTAGTGGTAGCAGTAGTTGTAATACTAGTGGTTATTAGAGCTATTGTTTGGGTAGCATTAAAATGGGTTGGGCAGATATTTGCCCACACATTTCCTTCAAATATTTGCCCAACCCATTTTTATGCTACCGAAGCAGCAAGCTCTAACAACCACATGTATTAATATTACTAAGAACCACTAGTATTATAGCCACTACTGCTTCCACAATAATTATAGTGTACCTTACACCTCACTCTAAAGCCTATATATATATATACCTTCTGTGTCCACATTTGTAACGGCTTGACAAAGCTCCTGGAGAGCGAAACGTTGCCACAAAAAAACGTCACATTAGTGGCACTTGTGTCCTTTTTACCTAATATTGCCTGACTTTTTGTAACTCATTACCTTGCTCTATGTTCACTTAATTTCCGCCTTTATAGACCCCTAAATTTGTCTAGGAACTTGCCACAGTGCCGCAGGTAGGCACAGATTGTCAGAATTTTAAATAAAATGGAATTTATGTTTTTCTCAAGAATAACTTATGTACCATTCAGTAAGCTTTTGAAAAAACTGCTTGATAGAATGTTATGATTTTCCACACACTGAGGAATGATGGTTTTACAAAGTTATAACTGAAATTTCCAATAGCCGTTACCTTTTTTTTTTTTTTTATTGATTTTTCCGCCTAAAAAATCATTAAAAATAAAAGCAACGAACTTCAATTTTTTTAAAAGAAGAGATATTGACACAATGGTAAAAACCCAGTTAAAGCACAACTATTGTGGCTTTAATCTTTCATGTGAGGACAATTAGAATAGTGTCTATCAACACAGTTCTGCAGAAGACGCACCCCAAAATACCCCATAAAACAACCAATAATTATTTTTTTCAATTTAATTTTGAAGGCAATCTTCATAAATACAGTGTGGAGGCTTCAATAGCTGCTTAAATCACCTGAAATTTTCATTGAAATTGGATAATTAGAAAAAAAATCTGTATTTCTGCCTTCCCCCTCCTTAAATTTCTGAGCATAAATCACAGGAGTGCACTCGTTATTTAGTGCACCACACATGGTATGTCATGAGCTTCTTGAGAACCATCAGCGCTGGGACACTGCAACACTTCTGTCATGTGTATTTGCCAGGTTATATCCTAAGGTTCTTTATGAAAAATATAGAAAATTCAATTGATAATAAAGATGAAATAAAATTAGAGCAAAAAAATAAGTATTATAATAATAAGAAGAAAAATATGAAGTTAAATAACCTGACTGAATCAAAATTGAAAAAAGAAATAAAGTAAATTATAATGACTAAAAGTCAGATTCCCTTGTACTACTGAGGTGATGAGGACGTTAAAGTTCAACAATCGGACAAGAGCCTTGGCCAGTACAATGTTCATATGATTTTCATATAGCCAACTAGTGGAGGTGGAGGCTAGCAGAGGCGGCCAGGATATCCTAATCGTAACTCAAACATACGATCGGATTGGGACTCTGACCAAGATACACTCACACACACACAGCCTTATGATGCAGACAGTCCATCGTGGTCAACAAGTTGGAAAGACCTGATTCCAGTCCTACTTTTCTCAGTCCTACGGGCTGAGAAAAGTAGAGGTTACCAAAGGACACATAGGTTATGACAGACACACATGAGTAACCAGATTAAACCTAAGAAAATGCCGGGAACTTAATATGATCAATCCCGAGAACTACTTAAGGAGAGTCAGAAGTGACATTACTGGCTTACCCTGGTTAGTAGGTAAACTCGAGTAGCTGACCCCCAGGAAGGTAGGGGGTGCTGACCGTCAACGCTCCGAGTAGTTTGATAAGGAGATGACTGCTCGTTTACCAATAAAAACCCTGGCTAGTAGGTAAACTCGAGTAGTTGACCGCCAGGAAGGTAGGGGGTGCTGACCGTCAACGCTCCGAGTAGTTTGATAAGGAGATGACTGCTCGTTTACCAATAAAAATATATACCAGCTGCTCTTATTCCTCACAGTCTATAAGCAACACACGTGTCACCTTACACTCAGACTTCTGGTGGTCAAACTTTTGGCACATCAAGTATTATACAGGGAAGGAAACATACGGCTGCACATCCAAATCCATATACCCAGGATTTGGGTATAGGGGAAAGTTCCGTTTGGTTGAATGTTCGGTCTAATGAATTAGGTATCACCCCTCTCCTCTTACAACCTACGAACTGTTAGCACTTCAGGATTTAAAAGCTGAATATGCTCCTCACTTTCGTGTACGAGAAAACAATGGAAAACTACGTCACAACATTGCTCTGGGAGCTACCCACAACCGACTCACTGATGCGGGTAACACACAAATCAGGAAATGCCTTGTCAGCAACAGTAATGTAACGACAAATGTGAAGTTTACCATGCTGGGAGGCAGTAACCTGCCCAACACTATTCAAGAGAGAAATAACGTCGGCAATATTATCCACATAATAGAAATAGAGCTCGCTATCAGGATGATTACTGAGTAAACTTCTTAAATGGGAGCAGAGTCAGAGCCATCCACAAACCTAGTGCCCGGCTGAGGCTGACTGTGAGAGTGCCATAATCATATCTGCGCAGGAAGGTTGTCAGGAGCTGCTTCCACAGAGATATCTGGGGAGAAAAAAGGTGTCTTGACTGACAGACAGTTAAGAGCAAAAGCGCAAAAAGGAAAGAAATTGGAGGCTACAAACTGATTAATAAAGATGTAACTGTCCTGTCACTGGTCTCCACACTGCACACCAATGCGAGAAGTAGTGTCTTCCGTCTTTCAGAACCGCCCTTTACCCTACCCAGAGCACAGTCCTAGGATGGTTCGCCCAGAACACAAGGTTTAGGAAAATCATCCATTTTAAGTCTGAGAGAGCCAGAGGCACTAGCAGCATTAAGACAGTACTGGGCAAGAACGCCATGAGTTGTACACCATCAGTCATCACCCCAGGAACTGAAGGTGACTTCATGTAGTACTTCCGCCGCCAGACGAACCACCCAATACACCACCAGGTAGACCTCCAGGTGGACTCCACCTGGAGGTTTACCCGACGATCCATTAATCTTCGTTAGATGTAGACCATTCCACTTCAGCACTAACTGGAGGGAGCACAAAGTAATAAATGGTGACTCTTCCATAATACCCTGAAGTAAATTTTGACAAATGGGAAAAAAAATGCAGCTATTTAACCCAAATTAGTGAGGGGGCAATGCTAGATTCTGATTAAGTTGTTCAAACCTCGCCACCGCGTTAAGGTTACCCATCATCTGCAGAGATAGGTCAGTATTACCAAAACTCATACAGAATTTTTTTTCCCAAAGGATATAATACCATTACAATCGTGAATGCTGAGCCCATCTTTCAAAATACACACTTTCTAACCCATAATATTCACTCTTGTTATTAGTAGTACAATCTTTATTAGTAGCATTGTCATTATAATCAACATTATCTTCATTAAGATACGTACATCAGAGACGTGTGCATCTCTCAGTAGATATACAGACAGTCCCAGGTAGAGGGAGTGAAGTCTTAGTGTTCAGGTACGTTGCTGCCTTGTGTAACCGATAGCCTTTAAACCTATACTTATTAATCATCACATCTGGTTCCACTACCAAGCTTGTGGGGGAGAGGATGAGGTGATGTAGAACTTACACCACCACTGTCGCAAGGCAGTGGGGGACACAAGGCAATGATGGGGGAAGTAAATCGGTTGGTAACGCTCTCGCTTCACATACCGAGTATCCGAGGTTCAATCTCCGGCACGGGTGGAAACATTGGTCATGTTTCCTTACACCTGCTGTCCCTGTTCACCTAGTATTAAGTAGGTACTTTGATGTTAATCGACTGGTGTAGGTCGCATCCTGGGGGACAAGATTAAAGGACCACACTGGAAATAAGACAGTCCTCGATGACACACTAACTTTATAAGTTTTATTCGGATTTTTAACCCTCTGGGTTAAAAAAAAATCCGAACAAAACTTATCTTAATGTTCTGTGATTTATTACGATTTCGTAAGTCATGGGGGAAATGTTCGCATATTATGTTTGATACAGCAAAACTGGATATATCAGTAATGCACCATAACCGTATACAATATTGTATACGGTTATGGAACTATCATATGATAGTTCCATAGTGGGAACACAAGCTGGGTCGCTGTTCTATTATTCCATCACACAGGACGGGTGAGATCAGCTGCGCTTGTCAGGCTCAGCTGAGAGACTTCAGTAGAGGAATGAGGATATTGTCAATTGTTGTGGGAGGGAACAAAGAAGGGTTAGTGGGATGCAAGGGAGGGATGGGGGACAGTGATGGAGATAGAGGGGAGAAGACAGTGGAAGTGGGGATAAAAGTGGGTTTAGATAGTGGGAGGTGCAGGGAGGCAAGGCAGGGAAGGTGGACAGTGGGACTGAGGCAGTGTTGGAGGGACAGTGAGAATGAGGCTGGGCATAGAACAGGGAGAGATTGGGAGAGATTGAGAGAGAGAGAGAGAGAGAGAGAGAGAGAGGAAGGGAAGACGAAGGCTAACCCACTAAAGTCGTGTACCGTCAGTGAGGCCTTTTAACACTCTCCCCAGGATGCGACTAACACCCAGGTACCTACTTAATGCTAGGTGAAGAGGAACAGCAGGTGTACGAAAACCTACCCAACGTTTCATCCGTGCCGGGAAGCGATCCTCTGTCCCTCAGTGTGTGAACCGGTGAGGCTGCCAACCGAGCCACTAGTCATAGCTAGTATTCCCGCATATGTACAGATGGAGGAGTCGAATCCTAGCTCTTGGCCCCGCCTCTCACCTTATCGCATGCCAGATTCACTCACCTAGCCTCGTGGGCCTTGGCATACCTGTTCTTAAAACACTGTATGGAGCCTGCCACGACCTCTTCATCCAGCTTATTTTACTTTCTGCCCACCCTGGGGCTGACCATCCTGGGGCTGACCATCCCGGGGCTGACCATCCCGGGGCTGACCATCCCGGGGCTGACCATCCCGGGGCTGACCATCCCGGGGCTGACCATCCCGGGGCTGACCATCCCGGGGCTGACCATCCCGGGGCTGACCATCCCGGGGCTGACCATCCCGGGGCTGACCATCCCGGGGCTGACCATCCCGGGGCTGACCATCCCGGGGCTGACCATCCCGGGGCTGACCATCCCGGGGCTGACCATCCCGGGGCTGACCATCCCGGGGCTGACCATCCCGGGGCTGACCATCCTGGGGCTGACCACCCCGGGGCTGACCATCCCGGGGCTGACCATCCCGAGACTGACCATCCCGAGACTGACCATCCTGGGGCTGACCTGCCGGCATAGTTGCTGATCCCCTGTATATGTATATGTTATCTGAGTATCATAGTTACTACCATCCATATGTTTTACATACATGACCCCTTGCTAGGCTCAGTGACTAGCTTGTGTGACGTCACGTGATGCCATTGTGAGTGCTGTGCTCCTATGATCGTTATCACTCCGCACTAGGTCTACAACAGGCAACACATGGCAGGCTGGGCTCCTCCTTCACACACTGCTAATGTGTTACCATCCAACAAGTGTGTTTTTAACTCCATCACATCTCCACGAACCCTCTCAACAAATGGTGACAGCGGTGTGGGCCTAAAATTGTTATTTATGCAGATGTATGGAGATTTCCCTTCTCTCAGCCAATGAGGACATTGTGTGTGACTCATGGCGGCCTAGCTAAACAGCCTGCTACTCCGACCCAGCACTCGCCAGCCTCTCTGCACTGCTTACTGGCCAGTCCTTGTGTCTTAGTGTTTTATTTGCTTATTTGCATTACTTCCGAGGGGTTGGCCCGGGTTTGCAAATTAAGCCAAGCCACCAAGCCAGTCTGTGGGGGTAGTCAAGGCTGTCTTAAGTACCAGCCTTGCCTGCTAGCCAGCTTTCCACCCCTGCTGTGCTCATCGTTACAAGTTCTCAAGCCAGTCTGTGTGAAGGGTTAAGCCAAGCCAGCCAGCAACTAACCCAGGTGACTTAACCCAGTACTCAAGCAAGCCATGTGGGTACAGCCTTCTCCATCGCTTTGTGCTTCCAGTTCTAGCTGTTCTGAGTGCTTTACCAAACCTGTGGTGTTGTGGTATTTTGAGGGGTTTTTAAGCCAGCCTGGCTTAGAATATTTTCACGCCTGGTGTGGGTGTCACTTGGCTTACGCCACTTATCCATAGGCCCACGCGGTGTCTCAGTGCTCTGCTTGAACCACCCACACTTTCCACCACTACCACTGCTGTTTTTTTTTTTACCCTTATATTCGGGTTCTAGCACTATATTTTACAGACCACATAGGGGGTCAAGACGCAAAATTGTTCTTTCGTCCCTGTGCGCCAGCATAAAAGCCTCCTGTGTGCATCTATCATCGATTTAAGCGCAAATCCTCGGAGACGTCAATGTGTTGAGCGTAGTAGCGAATGCCTGCAGCCCATGAGACTCCACTACTCTCATTCTTCACCAACGTTGCTACAATGATAATAAATAATATTTTTTATAGAGACATTTGCGAGTGTTGAGACAATTTTTTTTTAGTGATTTCTGAGTGACAATTCTTTTCAGTGATTTCTAAGTAACATTCGGTGACTCTTGATTAGACTGGGTTCATTACATCCTGTTTGCAATATTTTTTCTTTTTTTCTTCAGTGTTTAAATTTTCGCGTTTTATTTTTGTCTGTTGTGTTCATTTTTTTTATACGTGAAGTAATTACTTTTCCATTTTTCCCTGTTGTGTGCACTATATAAGTAGTATAAACTTGTGTTTACACTTCATAAATTATCTTGTGTTCACAGTATTGTGTTACTTGCCTTGTAATTTATGCAGTGAAGTAATTCAGTAACTTATCTTATATTCTGCATCACAACTCAGTGTTGTCTCAGTTATTTTTTTTTCTCCCAGCATTTGTGTCCTTGCTGATTTTTTTATTCATTCATTTGCCATTTTTTTCTGTGTTGAACATTCTTGTGTTAATTATTTTCATTTAGCCAGTGTCTAATTTGTTTTATCTCCACAGACAATAGTGCCATTATTTTGTTTGAAGCAAGAGAATAATTTTCCAATTTTTGTCAACACAAGCCTCATTGCAAGAGAATTCTCATAGTATTGTGCATATATTGATGTGTTGTGTTCCTGCCTTATTGTGAGTGTTAACCTTTCTCTGTTTTGTATTTTTTGCCCTTTATTTTTCATATTTCATTGAACAAATTCATTCAGTGCAATATTTTGTGATTTCAGTTTCACATTCCTTGTTCTGTGCATACTATTTTATTCTTTGTCTCACTTTAAATTTTTTTTCTTTTTTTTAGAGAATTTCTCTCCCAGTCTTTTTTAATTTTGCACAAGATTTGATTCCATTTTATCATTTTTTGCTTGATTTATCATTTATTGTTGAATTTCTTTATTGAATTGAGAGTAAAGACAACTCACTGTGCCATTAATTCAAATTCGAGTAAATCTGATTTGAGTAAAGTACAATTTATCTTGATTATCAAAGTGTTGCTTATCCAGTTCAGTATTTTTTTATGCGAGTTTTCCTTGTTCTACAGTGTGACTTTTTATTTTTTTTCTTCACTTATGCAGAATAGTTAAGCATTTTCTCCCATTTCAGCTTTGTGTCATATATTCTCTTTATTATTCTTGCTTTTATGTCCTTAAGTTCCCTGAGAAGATGTCCCAGTCACGTGTGAATGCTCATTTAGTGCATCATGCCAGTCAAAGTAAATGTGAATCAGTCGACAGTCCCAATATCCCCTTACTGATTGAAAGTCAGTGTTTGTTCTCACAGCTTGTATCTGTGATTTGTTAAAGTGCTGCGGAATGTGAAGTTCACATTAAGTTCCTATAGATCCGTGAATTACTTATTAACGTAGCAGAGCGGTCAGGCACTAGTAACTCTGTAACTCCCATCTGTGTTCCACCTACACCTTCAGACATGCAGGATAGCGTTCAGTTGCCTCAAGTGTCCGAGGACACTCAGACTGCCTTGAGTGCTCAGCCTATCCCTGCAATGTCTGCTAGTTCAAGTTGTAGTTTCTCCACAGGGGATGTCTTGTTGGAGAACGATTACTTGAAACTAGTAATGCCATCTCTTGTTGATGTCACGTGCCGTCTACAGAAAGACGTCTCTGTCGCAGCCAGTACCCTCACTAAAGTGTCTGTTATTGTTCCTAGTGTTCCAAATGGTGATAACGCCCTAGTTGACAGTAATCCTTGCAATGTACAAAGTTATTTCTCGAGTAATCTTCACATGTTAACGTTTATAGAACAGTCTCTTTATAGCTGATACCTCGTGTCACTGTGTGCTACTCAGATTGAATACCAGTATTGTTGACCGTGTTCATTTCTTTTTCCCTGTGCTTGCAGAGAGAGATAGTAGATCCGTTCTCCCTTGCTCATGTTGCCTGTTATAGTGTTACTTTTTTCAACCAGGAAGAGTCATCCACTCCGAGTTTGTTCATTCCTTCAGTAAGAAAGAACCGGTCCCTTGTGGTCTGGTGTGATTCGATTCCTGCTCCAGGAAGATCTTATTCTGACTGTGAAGCTACCAGCACCCATTAGTGACTTTCTAATGAGCCAAGAATTACTGTATCGAACAGCCGAGTTGGGTACTCCAAGCAGAAGAGTATACCAGTTAGTAATTCCACAGTCACTAGTGAATGTCGCTGTATCTTTTGTAAATACTTGTTCAGATCGCCCTCAGTCAAGGCATGTGCTAGCCATTGCAGAAGAATTCGATCCACCCAAAGATGATACATATTCTGCATATGTAAATCTTATCGTTGCAGAGTTGGGTTTAAATGTACATAGTCTGTATAATTAGATGCTCAAGACGAATGAAGTTGTCCACTGTGTATTTATTAGCTGATCAGTTTTTCAGAAAAATTTTCTTGTGCTCACGTTCCTTCTGAATTCTGAGATTAGCAGAAATGATCTGTGCATGCCAGATCTGCCTTTGCTGTTAATTACTTTCACCTTTGTAAATATTAATATATATATATATATATATATATATATATATATATATATATATATATATATATATATATATATATATATATATATATATATATATATATATATATATTCTTCCTCAGAATCCAAAGAGTGCATGAATACAGATCGATCGATCAATTCCATCCTTTATTATACCCTGATGTGTACTTATAATTCGTAATGCATTACGTTAACATCCATTATGATACCATCCATTAGTTCTAAGTTACGTATGTCTTTGCTATTGTATAGAATAAGCCCAGAGCTGCCTGCCTGTTCAGCCTATAGCATAGTATGGCATGTCGAGACGACATACGTAACATGACCAAGCTGTCAGCATAGTTGCTGATTCCCTGTATATGTATATGTTATCTGAGTATCATAGTTAGTACCATCCATATGTTTTACGTACATCCAGAGACTGACCATCCTGGGGCTGACCATCCTGAGACTGGCTAACCTGGGGCTGACCATCCTGGGGCTGACCATCCTGAGACTCGCCATCCTGAGACTCGCCATCCTGAGTGACCATCCTGGAGCTCACCATCTTGAGACTGACCATCCTGAGGCTGACCATCCTGAGGCTGACCATCCTGAGGCTGACCCCCCCCCAGCTCTCAACCAACATCTCACTGTAACAATGTCTCTGTGTTATGTTTCCCCTGGTTATTCTTGCCTCTAACAATGTTAAGTTCAGTTCCATGAGTCTCTCCCTGGAACTCGCCTCGTAGCCTATTACTGCACTTTCTCCAGTTTATGAGTTGTGAGCCTCGTATCCATCAACCTCCACAACATTCACAACATCGATAGTTTTGGTAACTATCCACTAAGGAAATATGTATTAGTTTGCATAATATACATGCTAAACAAAATAATAAACTAAAAATGTATATTGAATATATCAGTAGTGATAAATTAATCAAATTGATAATAAAACTACTACTACACATTTCGGTGGTTGTGCGATTCTAAGATGACAACCTGAAATAACAACCCGGTCACCTGTACCACAATGTAAACAATAGAAATAGTGCGGCAAATAATTAAAATAATGTTTCATAATATTAATTGGAGTTTATCCTAGTTATGAATAAGTTACACCAAAGTAAACGAGAATTAAGTTTTGTTTACAAAACTATACATAAGACAACAAATTCTTCTGAATAATTGTGACCCGTGTTAAGGAAATTTTCCCAATATACATATACCTGACCAGAGTGTAGTCACCGTAACGCGATACATACGAGGCTGGACACAGACGTACTCTACCCCCTGACTAAGGTGTGATGTATATACGAGGCTGGACACAGACGTACTCTACCCCCTGACTAAGGTGTGATATATATACGACACTGAACACAGACGTACTCCACCCCCTGACTAAGGTGTGATATATATATGACACTGAACACAGACGTACTCCACCCCCTGACTAAGGTGTGATATATATATGACACTGAACACAGACGTACTCCACCCCCTGACTAAGGTGTGATATATATACGACACTGAACACAGACGTACTCCACCCCCTGACTAAGGTGTGATATATATATGACACTGAACACAGACGTACTCCACCCCCTGACTAAGGTGTGATATATATATGACACTGAACACAGACGTACTCCACCCCCTGACTAAGGTGTGATATATATACGACACTGAACACAGACGTACTCCACCCCCTGACTAAGGTGTGATATATATACGACACTGAACACAGACGTACTCCACCCCCTGACTAAGGTGTGATATATATACGACACTGAACACAGACGTACTCCACCCCCTGACTAAGGTGTGATGTATACGAGGCTGGAGACTACCGAACTGTTACAGCCATGATGCAACAAGAGCAGCCAGCGTGACGCTGTAAAGACCTACTGATGTTGGTGAGGGGCTCTTGATTTAGGGAATTGGATCTGTGCTCCAGTTCCCCGAATTAAGCCTGAATGCCTTCCACATCCCCCCCCCCAGGCGCTGTATAATCCTCCGGGTTTAGCGCTTCCCCCTTGATTATAATAATAATGTAAAGACCTACACTACAATGAAACCTTTGTGGGACATGGTTTTGCTAGCCTGTGTGAATTCCTTAAAACACCTAAACCTCTTACAGATTCACTTCCAAGACAAACTCTCTCAAGGGGGGGGGGGGAGAGGCTTCTTGTTGCTATAGTGAAGAACTATCAAAGCAGTCAGAACTGCTCTTCCCTTCCTTGTATCAAAACTCAATACCCACCATTCACCAGGCACTGTATGACCCCTATGGGATAAGGATTATCCATGAACATAATTATATAATAAAGCATCATGGGGAGGTACTAAATCCATGAGGGTTATACGACTCATGGGGAATGGGAGGTAATCAAGTTTGATCTGAGGAAGTGTAGATTTCACTTCCTATAATCAAGAGCCCTTCATCAGCATCAAGGCAACCCTCTTTTAAGGATTTAAACCCTGAACGTATGGTTTTAAACGTCCAAAATTTCATGGGATGGGGGACATTTGTGTTACAGAAGTCTGCAACACAGTTGTCTTCAAAGATTTATTAAGTTATACCATAAATTAAGGAAAGATCTTAGACTTCACCTTACGAAAGCAGACAAAGCAAATGTGATAGTAATTATGGACAAGGTAGATTATAGTGGAAAAATAACATAGTACTAGAAAACAGGGAAACTGACGTGCCTCTAAATGCCCTCAGATTCACAGCAATTAGCCTGAGAGGTGTGGCCATTCTTGATATAAGTGAAAAATATAACAGAAGCCTGCTAAACATTTTGTACTCTGGCAGGACCGCTGGTTATCTCCTGAAAACGACAAATAACTATCTTGCATACTTGACATTGTTATCACATATCTTTACTTTTTACATGTATCCATTAATATTTTTTGATTCCTGTCATATTTCCCATCTATTTCAGGAGACTTGGTCAGAGATCGGGCGGCGGGGGCATTGGTCCCTGGCATTAAACATACAGGGCGCCCCTGCACTATGGTAAGACACTTGAATAAAGAACAATACTCGTGCAGAAGTGAACGTTTTCTGTGACTGTTCAACTACCGTGTTGGCAGACGTGCCGAGTCAGCTTATTATTTTGATCAGGTGTTATAGGTTTATGTAACCTAGTCCGCCCTACCCTAACTCAAAATAAATAAATGAAAGTAATTTGTAAGTCTTCGTGGAACGTTTAGAAACTGACGCAGTGAATCTACTAAGAAACTAAATATGAAAGTATTTTGAATGAAGACAATATGGTGTGGAGAGCAAGGTTAATGAGACTATTACCGGGTCATGATAATGACGGAGTTTATTACCGGGTCATGATAATGACGGAGTTTATTACCGGGTCATGATAATGACGAGTTTATTACCGGGTCATGATAATGACGAGTTTATTACCGGGTCATGATAATGACGGTGTTTATTACCGGGTCATGATAATGACGGAGTTTATTACCGGGTCATGATAATGACGGAGTTTATTACCACTAAATTACTTAAAAATGTCTGTAAAAAACTTGGAGGAACTGACGTCACTGTAGAGCAGTCCTCTTTACATTTTAATGTTTTAACTCTTGCAGGTGACTCATAGCTCAGAGAGCGTGCGGATCACAACCGAAGGTACTGCTAGTTGGATTTCCAGGTAGGTCGAGACATAGGGCCACTGTGTTGGTAATGGAACGAGATGGTCAAGATGGTAGACACAGTTAATAGATTTTTATTGACGTTTAGCCCATGAACCATGAAGTGGAATTTATCAAGTTATAAACAGATAAACTTTATATATATATTATATATATTATATATTAAATATATTATAAATATATATATATATATATATATATATATATATATATATATATATTACATATTATATATATATTATATATATATATATATATTTTTTTTTTCAACAAGTCGGTCGTCTCCCACCGAGGCAGGGTGACCCAAAAAAGAAAGAAAATCCCCAAAAAGAAAATACTTTCATCATCATTCAACACTTTCACCACACTCGCACATTATCACTGCTTTTGCAGAGGTGCTCAGAATACAACAGCTTAGAAGCATATACGTATAAAGATACACAACATATCCCTCCAAACTGCCAATATCCCAAACCCCTCCTTTAAAGTGCAGGCATTGTACTTCCCATTTCCAGGACTCAAGTCCGACTATGTGAATATAACCGGTTTCCCTGAATCCCTTCACTAAATATTACCCTGCTCACACTCCAACAGATCGTCAGGTCCCAAGTATCATTCGTCTCCATTCACTCCTATCTAACACGCTCATGCACGCTTGCTGGAAGTCCAAGCCCCTCGCCCACAAAACCTCCTTTACCCCCTCTTTCCAACCCTTTCGAGGACGACCCCTACCCCTCTTTCCTTCCCCTATAGATTTATATGCTTTCCATGTCATTCTACTTTGATCCATTCTCTCTAAATGACCAAACCACCTCAACAACCCCTCTTCTGCCCTCTGACTAATGCTTTTATTAACTCCACACCTTCTCCTAATTTCCACACTCCGAATTTTCTGCATAATATTTACACCACACATTGATTGCCCTTAAACAGGACATCTCCACTGCCTCCAACCGTCTCCTCGCTGCTGCATTTACCACCCAAGCTTCACATCCATATAAGTGTGTTGGTACTACTATACTTTCATACATTCCCTTCTTTGCCTCCATAGATAACGTTTTTTGACTCCACATATACCTCAACGCACCACTCACCTTTTTTCCCTCATCAATTCTATGATTAACCTCATCCTTCATAAATCCATCCGCCGACACGTCAACTCCCAAGTATCTGAAAACATTCACTTCTTCCATACTCCTCCTCCTCAATTTGATATCCATTTTTTCTTTATCTAAATCATTTGATACCCTCATCACCTTACTCTTTTCCATGTTCACTTTCAACTTTCTACCTTTACACACATTCTCAAACTCATCCACTAACCTTTGCAATTTTTCTTTAGAATCTCCCATAAGCACAGTATCATCAGCAAAATAACTGTGTCAATACCCCATTTTGAATTTGATTCCCCATAATTTAATCCCACCCCTCTCCCGAACACCCTAGCATTTACTTCTTTTACAACCCCATCTATAAATATATTAAACAACCATGGTGACATTACACATCCCTGTCTAAGACCTACTTTTACCGGGAAGTATTCTCCCTCTCTTCTACACACCCTAACCTGAGCCTCACTATCCTCATAAAAGCTCTTTACAGCATTTAGTAACTTGCCACCTATTCCATAAACTTGCAACATCTGCCACATTGCTCCTCTATCCACTATCATATGCCTTTTCTAAATCCATAAATGCAATAAAAACTTCCCTACCTTTATCTAAATACTGTTCACATATATGCTTCAATGTAAACACTTGATCTACACATCCTCTACCCACTCTGAAGCCTCCTTGCTCATCCGCAATTCTACATTCTGTCTTACCTCTAATTCTTTCAATTATAACTCTACCGTATACTTTTCCTGGTATACTCAATAAACTTATTCCTCTATAATTTTTACAATCTCTTTTGTCCCCTTTCCCTTTATATAAAGGGACTATACATGCTCTCTGCCAATCCCTAGGTACCTTCCCCTCTTTCATACATTTATTAAACAAAAGTACCAACCACTCCAACACTATATCTCCCCCTGCTTTTAACATTTCTGTCATGATCCCATCAGTTCAAGCTGCTTTACCCCCTTTCATTCTACGTAATGCCTCACGTACCTCCACCACACTTACATTCTGCTTTTCTTCACTCCTAAAAGATGGTATACCTCCCTGGCCAGTGCATGAAATTACCGCCTCCCTTTCTTCCTCAACATTTAAAAGTTCCTCAAAATATTCTCGCCATCTACCTAATACCTCCCTCTCCCCATCTACTAACTCCCCTACTCTGTTTTTAACGGACAAATCCATACTTTCCCTAGGCTTTCTTAACTTGTTTAACTCACTCCAAAATTTTTTCTTATTTTCATTAAAATTTCTTGACAGTGCCTCTCCCACTCTTTCATCTGCTCTCCTTTTGCACTCTCTCACCACTCTCTTCACCTTTCTTTTACTCTCCATATACTCTGCTCTTCTTATAACACTTCTGCTTTGTAAAAACCTCTCATAAGCTACCTTTTTCTCTTTTATCACACCCTTTACTTCATCATTCCACCAATCACTCCTCTTTCCTCCTGCCCCCACCCTCCTATAACCACAAACTTCTGCCCCACATTCTAATACTGCATTTTTAAAACTAGTCCAACCCTCTTCAACCCCCCCCACTACTCATCTTTGCACTAGCCCACCTTTCTGCCAACAGTCGCTTATATCTCGCCCGAACTTCCTCCTCCCTTAGTTTATACACTTTCACCTCCCTCTTACTTGTTGTTGCCACCTTCCTCTTTTCCCATCTACCTCTTACTCTAACTGTAGCTACAACTAAATAATGATCTGACATATCAGTTGCCCCTCTATAAACATGTACATCCTGGAGCCTACCCATCAACCTTTTATCCACCAATACATAATCTACTTTCATTACGTGCTACATCATACCTTGTATATTTATTTATCCTCTTTTTCATAAAATATGTATTACTTATTACCAAATTTCTTTCTACACATAGCTCAATTAAAGCCTCCCCATTTACATTTACCCCTGGCACCCCAAATTTACCTACTACTCCCTCAATAACATTTTTACCCACTTTAGCATTGAAATCCCCAACCACCATTACTCTCACACTTGATTCAAAACTCCCCACGCATTCACTCAACATTTCCCAGAATCTCTCTCTCTCCTCTACACTTCTTTCTTCTCCAGGTGCATACACGCTTACTATAACCCACTTTTCACATCCAATCTTTATTTTACTCCACATAATCCTTGAATTTATGCATTTGTAGTCCCTCTTTTCCTGCCATAGCTTATCCTTCAACATTATTGCTACTCCTTCTTTAGCTCTAACTATTTGAAACCCCTGACCTAATCCCATTTATTCCTCTCCATTGAAACTCTCCCACCCCCTTCAACTTTGTTTCACTTAAAGCCAGGACATCCAGTTTCTTCTCATTCATAACATCCACAATCATCTCTTTCTTATCATTTGCACAACATCCACGCACATTCAGACTTCCCACTTTGACAATTTTCTTCTTCTTATTCTTTTTAGTAATCTTTACAGGAAAAGGGGTTACTAGCCCATTGTTCCCGGCATTTTAGTTGACTTTTACAACACGCATGGCTTACGGAGGAAAGATTCTTATTCCACTTCCCCATGGATATAAAAGGAAAAGTAATAAGACCAAGAACTATTAAGATAAAATCAAAGAAAACTCAGATGAGTGTGTATAAATAAACGTGTACATGTATGTGTAGTGTGACCTAAGTGTAAGTAGAAGTAGCAAGACGTACCTGTAATCTTGCATATTTATGAGACAGACAAAAGACACCAGCAATCCTACCATCATGCAAAACAATTACAGGCTTTCGTTTACACTCACTTGGCAGGACGGTAGTACCTCCCTGGGTGGTTGCTGTCTACCAACCTACTACCCAATATTATATATATATATATATATATATATATATATATATATATATATATATATATATATATATATATATATATATATATATATATATATCCTAGGTAGGTTGGTAGACAGCAACCACCCAGGGAGGTACTACCGTCCTGCCAAGTGAGTAAAACGAAAGCCTGTAATTGGTAGGATTGATGGTAGGATTGCTGATGTCTTTTGTCTGTCTCATAAACATGCAAGATTACAGGTACGTCTTGCTACTTCTACTTACACTTAGGTCACACTACACATACATGTACAAGCGTATATATACACGCCTCTCTGGGTTTTCTTCTATTTTCTTTCTAGTTCTTGTTCTTGTTTATTTCCTCTTACCTCCATGGGGAAGTGGAACAGAATTCTTCCTCCGTAAGCCATGCGTGTTGTAAGAGGCGACTAAAATGCCGGGAGCAAGGGGCTAGTAACCCCTTCTCCTGTATATATTACTAAATGTAAAAGGAGAAACTTTCGTTTTTCCTTTTGGGCCACCCTGCCTCGGTGGGATACGGCCGGTGTGATGAAAGAAAGGTTACACACACACAATATATATATATATATATATATACATATACATATATATATATACATATATATATATATATATATATATATATATATATATATATATATATATATATATATATATATATATATATATATATATATATATACATATACATATATATATACATATATTACACTAACACTGCGACTAGGCGAGAGATCGAACCCGTGTTGTTTTGGCCCACCTCACGTTGAGCGAAAATCACACGAAGCTTTAACCCACAGGACCACCCAGTCCTACAAAGATCACGAACCCAGCAGAGTTGGGTATTGTTATGTGATCCGAGGACATACAAGGGTGTGGGTGCCTCAGAGCTAATTTCATTCTACTCCCCGTTTGGTGTACTAGCCCTCACAAGCAGTAAATATCGTCTTGTAACCACGAACGAGCGGTTATTTGCTTTTCTCGTAATATTCCTAATGCTAGGCACATATACACGAAATTTATATTCTATATAGTACTTCAGAGTGCTATTCTTGGCTAACGTATCAACTTCATAATGAAAAATAATCCAATGTGCAATGGAATCCATAACAATTGTACATTCTTTTTTTCCCAGATATTTTAGTATCTGTACCTGGCTTTACCAATGAGCATGTTGCTAGTCATTACGCGAGTGAAGAGCCTACAGTCAGAAATAATCATGGGGTCAAACTCGGTGTTATAAGTTAGCTTTAGCGCCATTATGATGGCAAACAATTCAGTTGGCAGTGTAAACGCCCAGTTGTTAATTCATATGCCTAAGTCAACAAAGTTCCTATTGTTCTTATTTAGGGAGGTGACAACAAGAGCAGTTGCAGCCCTGCCAGCAGACTCCTGCTTAGATCCATCACTGTATATAACTTACCATAAATTATTACTACCAGTTAGGGGAGAATTTTTTTCTTGAGTAGTTGCTGCTACGAGTGATTTAAGGAAGATAATGAGCTTCTTGTGGGGTTGGGGTTGGAAATGTTATTGTCTACAGTGATACAGTTCGTACAATTATAACACTTTAAGTAACTGCATTTTTTCAAAACCAGTTTAGATCTATGTGTATTTACTTCGAGACATTTTATAAGGTTCGTAGTGACAGTGTCTGGTTCATTTCTTAATATTCTAATACCAAGTACAGTGTTAATCTTAATAATCCTATCACTGGTACTAGAGACACGAAGCTCCTTACTCATATTAAGAACCTTGGTAGACACAGGACAGCCAGGGGACAGGTCTTCATCTTGCATTACCTTCAAGGGTCGGAGAGAACTTTCTCCAGCTATCATCAACATGGGACCAGCATCATCAATTAAGAGAAAGTTGTAGGAATGAGAACATCTATGTGACAAATTCACTGGTAGTGAATTGATAAAATCATCAATACAGAATTACTGGGAATACACTAGATTCTTACAGTGTACTGCCAACACCGGTGAAGGTCACACGTTACTGGCAACAACGGTGAAGAGCACACGTTACTGGCAACAACGGTGAAGGCCACACGTTACTGGCAACAACGGTGAAGGCCACACGTTACTGGCAACAACGGTGAAGAGCACACGTTACTGGCAACAACGGTGAAGAGCACACGTTACTGGCAACAACGGTGAAGGTCACACGTTACTGGCAACAACGGTGAAGGTCACACGTTACTGGCAACAACGGTGACGGTCACACGTTACTGGCAACAACGGTGAAGGTCACACGTTACTGGCAACAACGGTGAAGAGCACACGTTACTGGCAACAACGGTGAAGAGCACACGTTACTGGCAACAACGGTGAAGGTCACACGTTACTGGCAACAACGGTGAAGGTCACACGTTACTGGCAACAACGGTGAAGAGCACACGTTACTGGCAACAACGGTGAAGGCCACACGTTACTGGCAACAACGGTGAAGGCCACACGTTACTGGCAACAACGGTGAAGGTCACACGTTACTGGCAACAACGGTGAAGAGCACACGTTACTGGCAACAACGGTGAAGGTCACACGTTACTGGCAACAACGGTGAAGGTCACACGTTACTGGCAACAACGGTGAAGAGCACACGTTACTGGCAACAACGGTGAAGAGCACACGTTACTGGCAACAACGGTGAAGAGCACACGTTACTGGCAACAACGGTGAAGAGCACACGTTACTGGCAACAACGGTGAAGAGCACACGTTACTGGCAACAACGGTGAAGGTCACACGTTACTGGCAACAACGGTGAAGGTCACACGTTACTGGCAACAACGGTGAAGGCCACACGTTACTGGCAACAACGGTGAAGAGCACACGTTACTGGCAACAACGGTGAAGGTCACACGTTACTGCCAACACCGGTGAAGGTCACGTTACTGGCAACAACGGTGAAGGTCACACGTTACTGCCAACACCGGTGAAGGCCACACGTTACTGGCAACAACGGTGAAGGCCACACGTTACTGGCAACAACGGTGAAGGTCACACGTTACTGGCAACAACGGTGAAGGTCACACGTTACTGGCAACACCGGTGAAGGTCACACATTACTGGCAACAACGGTGAAGGTCACACGTTACTGCCAACAACGGTGAAGAGCACACGTTACTGCCAACACCGGTGAAGGTCACACGTTACTGGCAACAACGGTGAAGGTCACACGTTACTGGCAACAACGGTGAAGGTCACACGTTACTGGCAACAACGGTGAAGGTCACACGTTACTGGCAACAACGGTGAAGGTCACACGTTACTGGCAACAACGGTGAAGGTCACACGTTATTGGCAACAACGGTGAAGGTCACACGTTACTGGCAACACCGGTGAAGGTCACACGTTACTGGCAACACCGGTGAAGGTCACATGTTACTGGCAACAACGGTGAAGAGCACACGTTACTGGCAACAACGGTGAAGGTCACACGTTACTGGTAACACCGGTGAAGGCCACACGTTACTGCCAACACCGGTGAAGATCACACGTTACTGAGAACAACGGTGAAGGTCACACGTTACTGGCAACAACGGTGAAGGCCAAACGTTACTGGCAACAACGGTGAAGGTCACACGTTACTGGCAACAACGGTGAAGGCCACACGTTACTGGCAACAACGGTGAAAGCCACACATTACTGGCAACAGTGAAGGTCACACATTACTGACAACGGTGATCACACGTTACTGGGAACAACGGTGAAGGGCACACGTTACTGGCAACAACGGTGAAGATCACACGTTACTGGGAACAATGGTGAAAGCCACACGTTACTGGCAACAACGGTGAAGGCCACACGTTACTGGCAACAACGATGAAGGCCACACGTTATTGGCAATAACGGTGAAGGCCACACGTTACTGGCAACAACGGTGAAGGCCACACGTTACTGGCAACAACGGTGAAGGCCACACGTTATTGGCAATAACGGTGAAGGCCACACGTTACTGGCAACGGTGAAGGCCACACGTTACTGGCAACAACGGTGAAGGTCACACATTACTGGCAACAACGGTGAAGGTCACACATTACTGGCAACAACGGTGAAGGTCACACATTACTGGCAACAACGGTGGTCTCGCGTTACTGGCAACAACGGTGAAGGTCACACGTTACTGGCAACAACGGTGGTCACACGTTACTGGCAACAACGGTTGTCATGTAGGGGGTTATTGGAACGTAAGCGTAATCGGGGAATATGGGAGTAAGGAGTTATGTAGGCAGGGGATAGGCAGGCGAGGTGGTAGGAGAGATGATTAGCAGAGGTAGGTAATGTGAGGTCACTGGCGACTACAACTTCACCTCTCATTACTCTACCACCACACTACTCACACTCTCACTACTTGAAAAAAAATAATGAATAAAAGAATGAAAAACTGGGACAGTGAATATTAGTATTCTACTCAAACACAGTTTATTATTAAGTCTTTGTACAATAATATATTTGGGAACAGGAGAACATTATTGGGGTTTTGATAAATGGGGTGGTACATATAAGCAGTGAGACAGGGAACACAATCAACTAGACGAAACATGGTTCAGAGGACAGTTCACCACAGGAACTAAGTCACAGGACACAAGACCTACACAGTACGAGTACTACTCGAAGCCAGTACTCTGCCCAATGTCTCCAACAGTCTCCTCCAGAGACTTCAGCAGCCTTCTCCCGAGCCCTGCACCCCAGCAGCAGCTCCACTCGAAGTCTCTCTGCGCAGAGCTCTGCACCCAGGCCAGAGCTCTGCCCGAATCTCTCGATCACGCTCTTCCTTGGGCTTATATGGTAGTCCAAGCACCCTCCACAATGAGGTGTGCACACGTGGTGTTGATCTGACGCCGAGGTCTGACGCCGTCCAGAACAAAAGACCTCAGTCTTAAGCCGAAAAGGCGTGGCACTGACAGACATTTGCAAAGGCAAGGTGACCATATAATTGGTTAAATTAGGTCTCCCCAGAGACCTCACAAGCCCAGCTGAACTACATCACACGGTG
Source organism: Cherax quadricarinatus (assembly GCF_038502225.1). Lineage (NCBI taxonomy): Eukaryota > Metazoa > Arthropoda > Malacostraca > Decapoda > Parastacidae > Cherax > Cherax quadricarinatus. The sequence goes on from NC_091343.1 coordinate 1,091,820, forward strand.
AAAGTAACACGTTACTGGCAACAACGGTGAAGACCACACGTTACTGGCAACAACGGTGAAGACCACACGTTACTGGCAACAACGGTGAAGACCACACGTTACTGGCAACAACGGTGAAGACCACACGTTACTGGCAACAACGGTGATGGTCACACGTTACTGGCAACAACGGTGATGGTCACACGTTACTGGCAACAACGGTGATGGTCACACGTTACTGGCAACAACGGTGATGGTCACACGTTACTGGCAACAACGGTGATGGTCACACGTTACTGGCAACAACGGTGATGGTCACACGTTACTGGCAACAACGGTGATGGTCACACGTTACTGGCAACAACGGTGATGGTCACACGTTACTGGCAACAACGGTGATGGTCACACGTTACTGGCAACAACGGTGATGGTCACACGTTACTGGCAACAACGGTGATGGTCACACGTTACTGGCAACAACGGTGATGGTCACACGTTACTGGCAACAACGGTGATGGTCACACGTTACTGGCAACAACGGTGATGGTCACACGTTACAGTGCCAGTTTTACTGTAATAATGGTGATAAGACGACAAATGGTAGCAAAAACAAATAGCCAAGAATATTTTCTTTTTACGATGTTGCAGTGACTGGTCTTTATCAAGAATCAAAACAAGCTGTGCAGAGCTTGTTGCAATAAAAGCTGCGTAGAGCTTGTTGCAATAAAAGCTGCGTAGAGCTTGTTGCAATAAAAGCTGCGTAGAGCTTGTTGCAATAAAAGCTGCGTAGAGCTTGTTGCAATAAAACAAGCTGTGCAGAGCTTGTTGCAATAAAAGCACTTGCTCCATAACGTGTTTTCGTAAGTAAGAATACAACTGGAAAATAATCAGGCAATTATGATTCAAATTGTCAACAACTACATTGGAATTTTCTGACCACAAGTAAATCGGAAAACTGCCTACCAGGCCTAGAAAATCCCGCACAAAATATTATCAACTAAAAGGCTTTTCTCTCTCAAAAGTGAAGTGTAAAATGAGAGACCGCAGCAGTAGTTTACCTTAAAAACTGCTGTAAGTTCTCTGGGCAACAGATGTAAACTACGGAACTAGGAACCTGAAGAATTAGACACAGGTGCAACATCTGAATATCCTTATTTGTAGACGTTTCGCCATCCAGTGGCTTTATCAGTACAATGACATAATGGGAAGACTGTAGAACTATATATAAAAGACGAGGTAATCAGTCCCTCAGCCTTCCAGTTGGGGGTGAGGACCGTAGTCTTGAGGAGTATGAAGCACAAGCAGAAGACTGGCGCTTGTATGCCGGCCTCTGATGAGGGAGGTGCAGCAGACGAAGGCATTATCACTGGTAGGCGGGATTCCTCAGTGGAAATAAGTCATACCCAAGGGATAGGCCAGGAGTAGATGAGAAGGTTGTGGAGATATATTCTGTACCAATATTCCATGATGTTGCTGTGCCCGACATGTTGTACATGAATGGTATACAGACAGACCTTGATCTACGCTGCTCAGTCTTCATTCATTCAGACTTCCTACAATATATTCACCACTCACTATATGCTAAGGATGGCAATATTTTCAAGAAATGTGTGTGCTGTATATGCATTGTTTTAGGCCTAGCTCTATTCCTCAATGTAAGATACATAGTGTAAACATGTTATCTGGATTTTATATGCATCACTTTGCAGTGTTTCTCGCCCTCACAGTAGTAACCTAGAACCTAACCTGCTGTATAAGCGGGACCCTCCTGTATAATACCCACAAGATGAAGAATTAGACGCTGGATGGTGAAATGTCTACAAATGAGAGTACCCAGATGTTGCACATGGTGTCTAATTCTATATCTTGTCGGTACTGTATAACATTCCATGTATACCCAAGAACTTTAACGGCCGCGTTAAGCAAACTTGTTTGAGGCTACATGTAGTATGACGGAGAAGCAATACATAAAGAACAAATAATTATTACTTTTACAACAATTCTGATCAATCTGAAACATTGTTTGGGCAATGTTAATATAGAAAATTAGTGTTTGTATAAAATGTATGCACTGTAAAAAAAATGAAGATCAAACAACTTAGCAGACACCAGTATGTATACACAAATGGTGTTGCCTCCACCACACAACCTGTTCTTGTTGGAGTTCCCCAGGACAGTGTCCTTGGACCAATACTCTTTCTCATTTACATCAATGACCTCCATAATGCCTCCAAACTACTTAACCCTGATCTTTTTGCAAATGACACTACCTATATCTTCTCTCACCCAAACCAAACCATACTTAGAAACACTGTAAATGATGAGCAACTAAAAATATCCACTTGGATGACGGCAAAAAAACTTACTCTCAACACAGACAAAACCTACTTCATACTGTTTGGAAACAGAGGTGCAAAAATTCAGCTAAACATATCGATATATGCTTCCCATTTCAAGACACTAACGGAAAATTTCTAGGGCTCCACATTGACAGCTGTCTTGAATTTCAGACACACATGCAGCATATTTCCAAAAAAATCTCCAAAACAGTAGGCATCCTCTATTAAGATGCGGTACTGTGTACCCCGAAAGGCACTACTTGCTCTTTGCCACTCTCTCATCTATCCTTATCTCACCTATGGTATTTGTACATGGGGTTCAACCACAGCAGATCACCTTAAACCTTTAATTATACAACAGAAAACTGCTGTGAGATTGATTACAAACTGCTGCGCCAGGCAACACATCCCACCGCTATTTAAGAGCTTGAACCTGCTTAACATACAAAATATTCACTCATATTATTGTGCATACTACATACACAGAACATTATTCTCCAATATAAACCCTCCTCTCAAGCTCCTTCTTGAGAACTACAACAGAACGCACTTACATAACACAAGACACAAAACACTCTTTGATATCCCTCGTGTCCATCTTCCCCTATACGAAAATACTATGCATATAAAGGGCCCTAAGATCTGGAATTCCTTGCCTGAACATACAAAAGGGCCCCAGCTGCCTGCACAACAATTCAAGGCTCTACTTAGAACTTGCCTCATCTCCCAAAACTAACAACACAAACACTATATATTATCGCCACCATCAACCTAAAAATTGCCAAATTTTATAAGAATATTTCAAAACTACAATGATCTCAATTTCATTAGGTATAATGTGCTAAAATATAATACTACCTCTGTTGATGTATAAACCAATGTTCAATTGAACCAATTATGATATATATGTCTAGTATTAAGTAGTCCATAAAGCATTAAGTTTAGTCTGCCTGTAATGCCTCAGTATGATAGTGGCTTTCTTTGTACTTAGCAAATCGGTATTGTAATTACACATTGTAAACTATGCAAGAAAATAAACTCCTTAATCCTAAACCCTTCCACACCCAAGCTAATTAGGCGGTCAAACGCCTATAGGATCTCTTAGTGCCACAATCTTTTCAGATATTACATCGCTTATAAGAGCGACGTGTTCAGTAGATCTGTTAGAATGTTTGTGGAATTTGAAGAGAACTGAAATTGAAGGATCATTGAGCAGAATGGTTAACATGCAGGCCCTCAAAACAGTACACAAGTAACAATCATGCAATCCGTACTTAAAACAACATACAGAAAACAATATGAGGTAAACACGACAGCACAGTCCAAATAAGATGATGTTAGGTTAATGGCATGGAATGCGAGGTTATCAGGTTTGATGAAATAAGAGGCTAGCTCAAAATTCTTGGATTTAAACTCCACCAGCATCAACAAGCCGAGCTTGAAGGGCACTATATGTTTCCCCATAATTGTCACTATAAAAGCTACGCCAAAGCAAGGGCGAAGACTAAAGCATGCTATTAAAATGTGTTAAGCAAGTATCAGCATACCACAAGCTGGACAAATAAGAGGATTCACTGAAAACAGGAGTTAATGGATACTCGAGTGTAATTATACATTATCGGCAGAGATTCATCACTACGATAGTTCCTGAGGTAAGAGACGACCAGATATCCATACCACGTAAACCTTGCTGCTTCTCCATGTTGTTCATTAGAGTTGCAAATTTTAACCAGAGCATAAACCTGTTGTAGACAGCACTCCCTGCAAGTTTACTTCCTCTCCATCAGCCCAAGGATTACATAGGACCCTAATATGCCCTGAATACTAACAGCAATTCAAATCCTGGTGCCTGGGATGAACCCTTGACAGTCCTGGGGGTGAAGATTGATTGAGGTGGGTGGAAATCATCAGTTTGCAGTTTAGCTAGAGTAACAATTTGTGAGACTGCATGTACACAATGCTATATTGGTCTTAGGTGCTAGGAAGGCCAATCGAGTATATAATATAGTCACATAATACACCCTAGCCAGTACTTGTTCATAACTCAGAGCCCAAGATTCTCGTAGCATAAGAAGTATTTTCACACGTGAGTAGTCTAACAGTGTTTAGGAAATAAAATCAAGTGTCCTCAAGTGCGATTAGGAAACTAGCAATGTGCCTTGATTTGTTTTTTTCGTGTACGTATTTAAAAAACCCTACTAGAGCCGTTTGATTATTCAGTGCTTCGAACATTCAGTTTCTAACATCAGATTTACGTTATTAACTTGTTACTTTTATGTTACGTAAATCATAATCATAAAACAACTAAGGCTACTTAAAGCCTTTTTTTTTTTTTTTTTTTTTTTTACATTCTGTAATCTACAGCCATACTTTGTTACATGTCGCTGACAGTGTAAAAAAAAAATAGATAAAAGAGGTAATATACCCACTATATTTGCCGAAAAAGATGCTGGATTCTTACGTACGTAGCCTGTAGAGTTGCAACCCTAACAGAGGAAAGGACTAACCCTTGGCACAAGCCACTCAAACATCACCACAGCCTTGAGGTAACAGCGTCGGGAAACCTCGCGTTATGGTTGCCAGAGTTATAGTCGGTGATGTATATTGGTCTGTCCAGTGATCATAAATAATAGTTTCCTCCAGTCACTTGATACTGACTGTGAGCGTTGGAGGAGAAACTTAAAGCACTGTCATTGTGGCCTCAAAATATTCTTTGGTTTACATTCAATGTTTATCAAAACATTGCATGGTTGAATTTGCAGTGTATTGGAAACAAAAGGCACTTCATAACAGCAGACAAGTCATAAATTTAACTAAAAACAACAAAATTAAAACTATCCAACAGTCAATAAACTAATGAAATATGAAATCATAAAAGATTTAAGTCTTTTGCATTTTTTAAATAAAAATATTAATTCATTCATGGCAAAAAAAAATATGATTTCTTGGGCACCCCAGTGCCCAAAATCCTCATGAAAGTGAGTGTGGGGCAGCCAGTGTTTGTTGCTAAAACATGTCGGTCAGAGACATGGTTGAAGACTACACAGACGTGCAAACACGTGATAGTGGCTCGTATGTTTGTTTCCCATCTACAAGAAACGTCTGGTTAATGAGACACTTGTGCAATATTTGTGTATCTTCATTCTGGAAACGTTTCGCAGCCAGCGACTTCATCATTCTCTGTACTGGACTATAGAAGGTACTGGCTGGTGAAAATTACCCAAAATAAATATACACGAATGCTGCACAAGTGTCTCGTATATCAACTTATCGGTTCTCTAAACCATGAAAAAGCAACTTACAGCGGTGAGTCTTGTGGACTCTCCAGCAGGTGATCCTCGTCTGCAGTAACTTTGACTCGCACACTTCTCTCACTTTGAAATAAGGGCAGATGATTTTGTATAATGTATGTTATTTCACAAAATATCTCGCCGGTCCATAACCAGTAAAATTATTATTTTTTTTCTGTTGATACATCCACTAACAGTATCCCTTCTCACTCATTACTCTGTCCCTCACTACTGTTACCATGTTACTGTTACCGTGTCACCACTGTTACTGTGTCACTATTGTTACTGTGTCGCTGCTACTGTGTCCCTCACTGCTGTTAATGTGTCACTACTGTCACTGTGTCCCTCACTACTGCTCCTGTGTCCCCTCACTACGGTTAGTGTCACTACTCTTACTGTGTCCCTCACTACTGTTACTATGTCATTCACTACCGCTACCGTCTCTCATTACTGTTACCCTGTCTCTCACTGTTACCGTGTCCTTCATTACTGTTAATGTCAGTCCTGTTACTGTGTCCCTCACTACTGTTACCCTGTCACTACTTTTACTGTGTCAGCACTGTTACTGTCCCTCACTACTGTTACTGTGCCCTTCACTACTGTTACTGTGTCCTTCACTACTGTTACTGTGTCAGCACTGTTACTGTGTCCCTCACTATTGATACTGTGTCAGTACTGTTACTGTGTCCTTCACTACTGTTACTGTGTCAGTACTGTTAGTGTGTTCCTCACTACTGTTACTGTGTTAGTACTGTTACTGTGACCCTGACAACTGTTACTGTGTCCCTCATTGCTGTTACTGTGTCCCTCGCAACTGTTACTGTGTCCCTTACTGTTACTGTGTCCCTTACTACTGCTACTGTGTCCCTTACTACTGCTACTGTGTCCCTTACTACTGCTACTGTGTCCTTCACTACTGCTACTGTGTCCCTCACTACTGTTACTGTGTCCCTCACTACTGTTACTGTGTCTCAGTATTGTTACTGTGTCCCTCACTGTTACTGTGTCAGTACTGTTACTGTGTCATTCACTTACTGTGTCTCACTGTTACATATCCCTCACTACTGTTACTGTGTCACTGTTACTGTGTCATTCACTACTGTTACTGTGTCAGTACTGTTACTGTGTCCTTCACTACTGTTACTCTCTCACTGTTACTGTGTTCTCACTACTGTTACTGTGTCACTACTGTTACTGTGTCCCTGACTTATTTTTCCCCCTCACTGCTACTGTGTTCCTCTTTACTGTTGTGTCACTACTGTTAGTGTCACTCAACACTGTTACTGTTTCTTCATCCTCCCTATTTTCTGAGGAACACCACTCAGTACCCTCTCTTTCTGCAACCCCACTCCCTACTTTCACTGTGCCCCGCTCACTCCCTGCTTTCACTGTACCCCGCTCACTCCCTGCTTTCACTGTACCCCGCTCACTCCCTGCTTTCACTGTACCCCGCTCACTCCCTGCTTTCACTGTACCCCGCTCACTCCCTGCTTTCACTGTACCCCGCTCACTCCCTGCTTTCACTGTACCCCGCTCACTCCCTGCTTTCACTGTACCCCGCTCACTCCCTGCTTTCACTGTACCCCGCTCACTCCCTGCTTTCACTGTACCCCGCTCACTCCCTGCTTTCACTGTACCCCGCTCACTCCCTGCTTTCACTGTACCCCGCTCACTCCCTACTTTCACTGTACCCCGCTCGCTCCCTGCTTTCACTGTACCCCGCTCGCTCCCTGCTTTCACTGTACCCCGCTCGCTCCCTGCTTTCACTGTACCTCGCTCGCTCCCTGCTTTCACTGTACCCCGCTCGCTCCCTGCTTTCACTGTACCCCGCTCGCTCCCTGCTTTCACTGTACCCCGCTCGCTCCCTGCTTTCACTGCGATTCGTCACTCCGTATTTTTTTCTGCTATTGCACTCACTCTCTAATCCCGTCCACTGTACTTTCGCTCGACACTACTCACTTGTTACTTTAAACCACTTGTTCTTTCTAGGCTGGAATATTGCTGTACATTAATATCTCCATCCAAGGCAGGTGAAATGGCAGACCTAGAGAATGACCAGAGGACCTTTACTGTACATATAAGTTCCATCAAACACCTTAACTACTGGGAACGCTTGGAAGCACTTGACTTGTACTCGCTGGAGCGCAGGCGAGATGTATCATAATCTACACCTGGAAGATCTTGGAGGGACTGGTCCCTAATCTGCACATAGAAATCACTCCCTACGAAAGCAAAAGACCTGGCAGGCGATGCAACATAACCCCATAAAAGTAAGGGTGCCATTAGTACACTAAGAGAAAACACAATAAGTGTCCGGGGGCCCCAAGATGGTTCGACAGCCTCCCACCAGCCATAAGGAGAATTACCAATAGACCCCTGGTTGTCTTCAAGAGGGATCAGCCGGGCTGGACTACGTGCGGCCAGCAGCAACAGCCTAGTTGAACAGGCTCTGATCCACAGGGAGGCCTGATCATGGACCGGGCCGTGGGGGCGTTGATCCCCGGAATACCCTCCAGGTATTATTATTATTATTATAATCAAGGGGGGAAGCGCTAAACCCGGAGGATTATACAGCGCCTGGCCCTCCAGGTAGACTGGCCTCTTGGGCCTTATAATTATTGTTGAAGCTGTGTATTAGGTTTGCCTCCATTACTGCCTCACTGAAGTCACTCCACTTTTCAACCAGCCTTAGACTAAAGAAATAGTTCCATTCCTTAGGCTCAAATGTGTCTGCAGAATGCTACTGTCATTTAGGTTCTGGTAGACTCACTGGGACACTGCCTTGCAACCCTCCTTGTTCTTCTAATTAACTAATCTGTGGTGTGGCACTATGTTACTACATCACAAGAAAATGTTCTCCACTCAACCCTATTGTTGTTGTCGAGTTTCTATCTCGACATCCGATCAAACTTTCCATAAAAAATGTCTTCAAATATCCCTGTTTTTACTATTTTCTCCAGAAATTTTGAGAGTATGAATGTTAGATTAGTAATTCATGGTCTGTCCTCCACTTTTTCTTATATAAATAAGGGCTCCATTTGTCTTTTTCCAGTATTATGGTAAGTGTTCTGATTGGAGGGAAGGGTTGCATACTTTTGCTATTTGGTCATAATTATTCTGTCCCTTCTCTCAGCACCCATTTAGATGTGTGTGTTGTGTCTCAGCTCCTGGCCACGGCCTCTTAATGTGCCACTTGCCAGATTCACTCCCTCGTATCCTCGTAAGCCTTGTATTGTTTCTTGAAACTATGTATGAAGCCTGATCCCAGGCACACTGTAATTTCTAGCTGCTGTACGTCTTGGTATTTACATTATCTCTCTGGCAAGCACACACGCACAATAATTCAAGCTTATTTCTGAAATATGCCAACTTATTAATAATTATTATTAGAGTGTGTGTGTGTGTGTGTGTGTGTGTGTGTGTGTGTGTAAGAGAAAGAGAAAGAAAAAGAAAGAGCATGAGAGTGAGAGAGAGAGAGAGTGAGTGAGTGAGTGAGAGAGAGAAAAGTATTTTGGGCGAGTTAAGAATCGCCTTAGAGTATATAAATAACAGTGATGCAAAAACCAACCACAAAACAGTAATATGACAACAACATCTGGGCGATGGAGGCGACGATAGTGAAGGTTGTTAGAAACAGGTCATACAGGTAATACAAAATAACTCATCATGGGAGACTTCAACCATAAGACAAATAACCCACATATGACGACATTACGGTCAGACTCGGACCATTAATTAGTGTGACTAATTAATGGTCCGAGTCGGACCGTAACTTCGTTACAAATTTCATTCTCCTGTGTGCAGGTTATTTGTTTATTGTTCCAGTCACGGTTTTGTGCCATTTAATTCTTTCAACCTTAAGGAAAAAGCCTGGGAGAATCTGGAGCCATACGTGGGACGGAAGCGTGGAGAACTAAGTTGTTGGAAGTGGCGACAGAAAACTTGGTAAGTCAGCACGTCAGGGCTACAAGAACCAGAGAGGCTGGACCTTAGTCACCCAATGTCAATACAAAACAAAGACAGTTTGAAAATAACTTACCATCAAGAGGAAAAGTTAAGCTAAAGCTGCTATACAGCCACATCAGAAAAAGAACTATGGTAAGGTTTGTTTGCAATCGTGTCATTACGATTTCGTGAGTCAACTATGAAGGACCAAGTTATAAGGCTGAAGAAGGAATGAAGGATGGGAACTCAGCAGAAAAGACCAGGACGTCTGAACGTCTGAACAAAAGACTTAGAGAGGAAACAAGAACATTACCAGAGGTGTGGAAAACAGTGAATGTAGTCCTGATATTTAAAATATGGGAGAGGCTGGCAGCACTAAACAGACCAGAGTTAGAGTCAATACAGATTCTAGAACATAACTTGAAGACAGTAGAACTATATACAGTAGATGAGGTAATCAGTCCCTCTGCCTTGGAGTTGGTGTGAAGAGCACCGTAGTTATGGAGATTCTGGAGCACAGGCAAGGAGGCTGGCGCTTATATCGGCGTCAGTGGATAGGGACTGTTACAAAAAACGCGATATCTAATAAGCATAGAGATCTCCAGTGAATACTAGAAAGGACTGCCCTTCTAGCATCCAGCCTGTTACTGGGTTTTTGTAACAAGTAGTCAGTATCCTGGTCCAATTATCCATTAGAATTTAGTAAGATTCAATAGTGCTTCACGATTACAACTGGTAGGCTACTAACTAAAGAAATTAAAATTTAATATGTTTATTAATAACAATAAAGTTGTCTAGACATACAAGATCAAAGTAAATTATAGTAATCAATTGAATATAATATAGGATACAAGTTCCTACACTTCTCTCGTGTACAGTAGTATTGTGCTGAAGGTACATATCACATCTTTATGGCTTTTAAGTACCGTCTGGTACACTGTTAGCATTTAATAACATAATACATATATATACGTTCGTATGTGTGTAAGTGTTCTAAGTAGTTCGCTATGTCTGAAGACTCGACTAGACTTAACCAGTGACTGACTAAAAGTCCTCACATAAACTAACTTCTTGACCAACCTGGCAATCAGAACAGCTTGCTTAAACAATAAAACGACTGATAAGCCGAACAGCAATGTAACAAGCAACAGTGACACAGAATCAGGAACAAGGAGATAATATAACGACACTAAGTAGGGACCATCTGCAGATCCTTCACAAAAGTCACAAAACTCCCATACTACTGAATCTAAGTTCAGCATTAGAAAATCCCCGACTGTGACAGTGCACAAATACCAGTACAAGTTAGGTCGGAAGCTACAGCTCAGGACCCGAGTTTCTCAGAGTGTCTATGCGACACACAACCTCAGTACATCAAAAATCACTAAGTCTAGACAATGTTCTGTGAACAGAGTTACACAAAACCAACAACAAGAAAGCGACACAGACGATCTTCCAACAAGGGCCAGCAAGGGAGAGCTGGAGAAGGACCTCTTGTTAGAAGCAACATCAAACCGACAATCATCAGTGCAGGCCAGGCTGACTCTCACTCCTGGTGAGGTGTGAACACTCCATCCTGATCACGTGAATCTCCATGGACTGCTGTTGCCCAGCAACACAAAGAAGCCGGCAGGGAAACAAGCGGAGCGATAGTTAGACAATGCTGTCAGCTACTTAACACTCGAGCTATGAGCACTGAATAATATATAAATGTTACATCCTACCTAATAATATAACTAAGTCAAATAATAATAATAATAATATTATAAAGTGATATATTTACAATTTAGCTAATATCGCAAATAATATATGAACAGGTAATATACATTATATACATTGTGACCCATTCAGGGGTCGCAATGGACGTGTAGCAGACGATGGCATAGTCACTGGTAGGCGGGATTTCAAAATGGAAATAGGTCATACCCAAGGGATGAGTTAGTTATAGCAGTAGTTGTAGCCGTGAAGAAGGTTATGCAGATGTCCTCTGAACTAAGATTCCATGATGTTGCAGTGTCTGACAAATTGTACATGAATGGCGAAACGTCTACAATAAACATACCCAGATGTTGCAAATGTGCCTAATTTTCATCTTCTCGGTATTGTATACCGTTCATGTACAACTTATCAGACACTGCAACATCATGGAGTCTTGGGTCAGAGAACATCTCCACAACCTTCTTCATGGCTACTAAAACTACTACTACTTCCATTGGGGAATCCCGCCTACCAGTGACTATGTCCTCGTCTGCTATGCATCCCTATCCACTGACGCCTATATAAGCGCCAGCCTCCTTGCCTGTGCTCCAGGAGTCGCTCGCCTGACCTCAGCCAGGTCACATCAGGTCATGCTCCCGACCCAGGCTAGCTGCCTGGGCTGGTGCGCTCAAGTGTTCAGAGTGGATCGCTCAGAGTTCAGAGTGACTCTTTCGCGCCGACCTGTGCTAGTTTACACACGGTCTCGCGCCTTCGTACGTGGACCACGCATTCGTGAGAGCACGCACGAATGTTGGGATGTTCCCTGTGAGTTCCATGTTAGTTCACGCATGGTTACGCACAGGAACGTTTGTGACTAAGTGCTTTTCTTTCAAGACATTTTTGCAGTGAGTGTGGCATGTTCTGTGTTAGTTTACACACAGCCACGCCAGTAATACGTGTGCTACCCGTGCCTCGCTAATTCGTGTGCATTCGTGGGCGTTCGTGCGTGCACCTACGCCACACCATCGTTCGTTTTGGCGATAGTGCGACAAGTAACACCCCAAGTGCGCATATTGTGTAAGTTTACGCACAATTGCGAATCTGTCGTGTATCTTGTGCATTCGTGTGATTCGTGCGTGTGCTGTGGCGTGGCGCTGACCAGCCAGTGTACTTCGTGCACTGGTCCAGCTCGCCAGGTGCCTGGTGATGTGTTAGTTTATGCACAGCACCTTACGGCCCTCGCCATTCGTGCATTTGAGAGTCACATGCGTGTGCTCAATGCTTTGGGAAAATATCCGATTGTGACCTACGTGTGCACCGTACGATTCCAGTGACGTAATCATGGCTTGTGCACCACTGTGAACCCAGTGTGGGCTGTCAATAGGCCTTGGGAACTGTGGCACACAGCTACGAGCCTCGTTGGGGCGGCTGTACAGCCATGTCATCCCAGGAACCAAGAGGCAAACGGCCCATGTCATCATGCGACGACGACTTTCAGGGCGACATGGAGGAAGTGGAAGGGCCGGCGAAGAAACCAAAGAACAACCTGCACTTCACGGGCGATGCCCCAGAAGCGCCTCAGCTGATGCCAGCTGCTTCCCCAGATGGCCCAGGGACAATGGGGACAGCCGAGGCCAACCCATGCCCGGCCCAGCAGGTGGACACCCCCCAACATATGGGGACCACGGAAGAGACCCAGGACCCTCCTCCTCAGCAGATGGCACCAGGGACAACCAACCCAGACGAAGCCCCACAGGCAACAGAGGAGAACGAGATGGTACAAGGGCGCTCAAGACCTCAGAACCGTGCTGCAAGGCAACCAACTGTGGTCTTCAACAAGTTCATGATCCCTCACTACGATGTGGTGAAGAACCTGGAGGCGACCATGCCTTCCATCAAGCTCAGCTGCGACTTCACGCTCAGGGGAGAGATCGTGGCGAAGCCGTGCGACGAGGACACATACAATCGACTGAAGTCAATGGCTGCAGAGAATCCGAGGATAAGGGAGCTCCTAGCTCAAGAAAAGATGCACAAGGGGGTTGTGCTTCACGTCCCTGTACCCATCCCAGCAGAGCGCTTCCTCGATGTACCCAACATTGTCAATGCAGAGAGGCTGACCACTGGGACCAACAAGATCCCAACACGGAATATGTTGATCCACCACCGAGGGCCCCTACCATCCCACATTGCACTGGGGGTGTGGGGGCGGTTCAAGACCTGGCCATATGTAGAGGGCCCGCTACAATGTTACAACTGCCAGGGCTTCAACCATATCGCGGCTACCTGCCAACATGTGAAGAAGTGTGGAGTCTGCAGCAAGCAGCACGACTCGAAGGATTGCATTGCATTGCTCAAGCATCCCGCCCCTGAGACCCCACGCCCCGAACCCAAGTGTGCCAACTGCGGCAAGAAACACCACGGATGGAACCAGGGCTGCCCTGTTATGATACAGCGGTGGCAACAGGTGCGACAGCGGATGGCCCCTGCGGCGACGATGACCCAGCCCAGCTCAGTAAATGCCCAACAGCAACAAGCAAGGACATCGTCCAATGCCCCACAGGGCCCGAATATGGCCTCTCCACTCCCCAATCCATGGAACTATCAGCACCGGCTGCTGGTGGTAGCCAGCACAGCTCCCTCGACGGCAGCCACACCCTACAGCATAGTTTTCCCAGCACTGGGGGATCACCAGAGAAGACCGAATGCACCGCCAACAATGAGGCAAGGGGAACAACGGCAAGGGCAAGTCTCGAAGCCTCAGCAAAAGCAGAACAAAGGAACACAAGCCCAGCTCAGGGACGCCGCTCAAGGAGCTGTGGCTACACAGCACCAGACAGGACACCAGCAAGGGCCTTCCCGGCAGAGGCAGTCCCAACCTGATTGCAGTGGGAAGCAGGCCACGGCACCCAGTCAGATGGCACAGAGAGCCACGGAGACCTGTGTGACAGTAGCGGCAACGATCGCAGGAGTGGGCCAACAACCACAGGCCACAGCCAAGGAAACCCTGTCCCCCCAGAGGGAGGGCACCTCGCTGGCTCACATTGTCACCGTAATCAAGCTTGTGGTAGAGGTGCTGTCCATGCTACTCCCATCAATGAAGGACAGGCAGGTCTGCAAGGATCTCCTGACTACCGTGTACAGCATGGCTCTCCTGGAGAGGGCCGACTCAGCATCCCTTCAAGCCCACCTCACCCAGGTCTTCACGCCCGAGGAATTGGTAGAACACGCACGGATATTCCGGAGAACCATGGACCAACAGGAGGAGATGGAGTCTGATGGGTCGCCCGACAGTCCCTAAAAATCTTCCAGTGGAACATCTGTGGTCTGAGGCAGAAACTCCACCTAGCTATCCAGGCGGCAGTCCAGGATGAGATAGATGCGTTTCTGTTCCAAGAAACCCTTGCCAAACCCCCACCCACCCCACAGCCACGCATCCCTGGGTTCTCTGCATACCTGCAGCGTGGTGGGCCCCCGCCAGGGACACCGCAATCTATGTGCGGAATTGCATTCCCCACTCAATCGTCACTGACCCTATCAACTGCGGTGAAGGGGTGGAGGTGCAAGCTGCCACTCTGCGACTACCATCTGGACCACTGACTATATACAATGTGTACCAGAGCACACGGTTTACCCTCGACCTCTCGGAGGTTGCAGCCCTGTCCATATCTCGCCTCGAGGGCGTGCTCGTGGCAGGGGACATCAATGCCCATACCAGTGAGATGGGCAGGCACTTGGCGGCGGTGCTCGAGGATGCTCCCGAGATTGTCCTCCTCAACAATGGGGAGCCGACACACCACGGCGGCAACCGACTGGATGTCACTCTCCTCTCTCGGAGACTGCAGCCTGGGGTGAGGTGGGAACTCCACCCACTTCTCACCAGCGACCACTGCGATCATCACCACGCTGGCGCTTACTCAGCACACCCCATACACACCGCCTCCATGGTGGAACTTCAAGAAGGCTGACTGGCAGTGCTTCCAGGATATCATACAACAATGGTGGGAGACGACCTCCCTCTGACAATCCTGATGCGGCTGCCCAGAACCTCCAAGCTGCCTTCACCCATGCGACCGAGGTGGCCATCCCACTTTCCAAGGCTGGAGGCACCATCAAGCGGGACTGGTGGTTCTACGATGAGACAGTCAAGGAGCAGAACCACCATGTCAACTGTGCCCGTAGGCTCCACAGACGCAACCCTACTGCTGACACCCTTCGGCTGCTGAGGGAGGTAGTGCAGCACGCTTGCCACATCTCCCACAGAGTCCGCCTGGCAAAGTGGTTTGAATGGTGTGCCTCCTTCGACCATGCCACTACCTTGTCTGAGATCTGGGCAAAAATAGGTATAGCTACTGGAAAACGAAGAGGAACAGCGCGTGCTCACCACGACCCGGCTGGTGAAGCAGAGAGGCTGGTCGAGCTCTTCACCTCCAGGGCAGCAACAGCCCGCCTGCCACAAGATGTGCAGAACCTTCAGGCTGTCCTCCTCCCAGACAGGACTGCCAGGCTGCAGGCAGCATGCTACGAACACGATGACACCGACATTGACTTCAGCGATCGGGAGTTGAAGGCAGCCTTCAGAACATCACGGGACACCACTCCCGGCCAGGATGGTATCACCTACAGCATGATCGCAAGGATGGGCCCCCCTGGACACGATGCACTCCTGGAGGTCATCAACTGCTCCTGGAGGGCTGGGCAACTCCCCACTGCGTGGAAGGAGGCCATCATCCTGCCCATCCCCAAGCCCAGGGACCTGGAAAGCATGAGGCCCATCTCTCACCAGCTGTCTTTCCAAGATTGCTGAAAGGATGATCCTTGAGCAACTACAGTGGAAGCTCGGCCCGGAACACCGTCATATGGGGCACTTACCCTGGTCCATGCCCGCCCCTCGCACCTTCGAAGACTCAACGTCGTCAAAATACTGCAGCTCAGATCATGCTGGGCACGCCGAGGTGGACGAACACCATGCCACTGAATCATGAGGCTCAACTGCAGCCCCTACGCGATAGGATCGCCCTTGTGGCTGCCAGGAGGGTGGCCAAGTACGTACAACTCCCTGGTGGAGAGGGACTGCTGCAAGACCTCCTTGAATGTCAATAGGGAGACCTCAGGGAGTCTCCCGGCCGGCTGAGTGTGGTGTCAGCAGCAGATGTAGCGAGCAAACTCCTTTCCATGGCGCTTATCGTGGACAAGGGCTGTGACCGGCCTGTGGCGGGGTACTCTGTACTCCCGCCCTGGGCACCAGAAGCAGTTGTGGTCCACATCCAGGACCTCCCAGTTAGCAAGCATCACTGTCCACAACACGTGATTCAGCAAAGGGCTGCAATGAGTACTGCAGCAGCAGAGCACCCTGGGTGCGCCGTATATTACACCGATGGCTCCCGGGATCCAGAGGCTGGCCGCACAGGTGCTGGGGTACACCATACCACCCTGACGGCCGGATGGCGACTCCAGGATCACTGCACCATCCTCCAGGCAGAACTCCATGCCATCCAGAGGGCCCTGCAACATGCGCTCCTGGATCATCGGCGACCCCCAGTCATTCACGTCGACTCCAGAGCGGGGATCCAGGCCGTCATGCACAGGGAGCCCAGAGACAACATCCGGCTAATTACTGCCATCAGGAAGGACCTGCAGACACTTAATGAGCAGGGACAGCAAGCAACAATCAACTGGATTCTGAGCCACATTGACCTCGCTGGGAATGATGCGGCGGATGGCGCGGCGAAGTCGGCAACCCTTGAACCACAGCCAGTGACCACCATCGCCATCAGCCGCAGGCAGGTGGACCTGTGGGCAGCCGCTGCAGCCAGGCGCCCGCTACCAGGGCCAGGCACATCGCGGAGCCGGATCTGGTATGACAGGGCGACCCAAGGGGAGCCCCCGCCGAGCATGCAGAGGCTAGACAGGAAGTTGCAGGTTGGGACTTGGCTACCCTACTACCAGAAGACTCATCGACCGTGTGCGAGAGGAGTGCTGCTGCCATTGCAACCAGATGGTCCCCGAGCCACTAGTGCACTACCTCCTCCACTGCTCCGCGATGGTGCCACTCCGACTGAGGCACTTCCCAATGGCGCCTGGGGACCCGAACCGAGAAGACACGCAGCCCGGCTGGTGTACCTGGCCGTCCGAGACCTGGGAACTCTCATCCCCGTCCTGGCTGCCCACCCACCGCCTTGATGACGACGCCACATACAACGAGGAGTCGCCACTACCTCTCCATCTATTAACTCTCCTACTCTTCCTTCTTTCACTCCCCTACCTCCCCTCCTCCACCGCTTAAAAAAAAATCCAATGGAGCCTGTACCTGTTTTCTAGGTAAAAGTCTGAACCCATGCCACACTACCAACAACTTGACGGGGCAACAAGTGCCTGAAGACCCTCGACCCTGGCGATGCCTGCCGATGAAGATGAGAAGCGAGATGACACTCCCCTCCGGGGAGTCACCGCAAGAGAGAAGATGTTACCCTCCAGCCGGAGGGCCCAAGAAAGAAGACAGAAGAAAGAAGAAGATGAACGACACCCCCAACCGGGGGCCACAGCCGGGTCACCATATGGAGAAGACCCGGGCCGGAAGTACCGGCGAACCTCTAATGAATGAATGAATGCCTGTGCTCCAGAACTTCCACGACTACGGTGTTCTTCACATCAACTCCAAGACTGAGGGACTGATTACCTCATCTTCTGCATATAGTTCTACATTCTTCAAGTTATGTCCTAGAATTTGTATTGATAAAGCCACTGGATACGAAACGTCTACAATAAAGATACCCAGATGTTGCACATGTGTCAATTTTCAACAAGCAACACTGTTTGCTGCTTCTCACCTTGACAGTATAAAAGTCTCCACTCACTTGCTTTATTCTCCAGGCTGAAAGACTGACCACCTCAAAACTAAGTCTTCCAGGGTGATGGACCGATTATAACGTCAGTTGCTTGCTGGATACCAATGTCTGCTGCTGGATAGCAAATCATATATCTATTGTCTCTATGGGTTTTCGTTTTTGTTGTTGTCGACGACACACCAGCCGTCTCCCACCAAGGCAGGGAAGAGACGAAAGTTTTCCTTTCTACATTTAGCAATTTATACAGGAGAAAGAGTTACTAGCCCATTGCTCCCGGCATTTTAGTCGCCTCTTATGACACGCATGAATTTCCGAGGAAGGAATCAATTTTCACATAACCATGGAGACGAAAGAAAATGAATAAGAGCAAGGACTATTAAGAAAATAAAATAAAACTCAGATGGGCGTGTATTATTATTATTATTATAACATACCTACTTCAGAGTGTGCCGTGAATGCCCTCGCTCTTAAATCATCTTAATGCTCGAGATATGGATTGATAAATGCCATCATCCATCATGATGTCTGAGCAGTGACACGAGCCAGCAGGTTGTACATGAATAATATACGACGTTTCGATCCTTGCTGGAGCTTTGTAAGCTAGGTAGTGAGGAGAAAGTGAGGAAGGGATCGTAGGGAGGTCGGGACAGTGACGATAGTGAGGTTAAAGTAGGGAAAGGTGTCGCAGTGAAAGTGAGTGGTGTCCCAGTGAAAGTGAGTTTTGTCACAGCGAAAGTGAGTGGTGTTGCAGTGAAAGGGAGTATTGTCACAGTGAAAGTGAGTGGTGTTGCAGTGAAAGTTAATGGTGTCGCAGTGAGTGGTGTCACAGTGAAAGTGAGTGGTGTCGCGGGGAGTGGTGTCGCAGTGAAAGTGAGTTTTGTCACAGCGAAAGTGAGTGGTGTTGCAGTGAAAGGGAGTATTGTCACAGTGAAAGTGAGTGGTGTCACAGTGAAAGTTAATGGTGTCGCAGTGAGTGGTGTCGCAGTGAAAGTGAGTGGTGTCGCGGGGAGTGGTGTCGCAGTAAGAGTGAGTGGTGTCGCAGTGAGAGTGGTGTCGCAGTGAAAGTGAGTGGTGTCGCAGTGAGAGCGGTGTCGCAGTTAAAAAGGATCATCATGGGCTTGGCATCTCTTGTCTTGAATGTTCTCATTATCAGATTCCTCGCAGATGTGATTGTGGCATTGTTGTGAGCCTTGAAGGTGAGATCCTCAGACATTACCACTCCCAGGTCCTTCACATTACTTTTCCGCTCTATTGTGTGATAAGAGTTTGTAGTATACTCAGTATACTACAAACATATTGTTCTCCGTTGTCCATTGGAAAACTTGGTTTATATCTTCTTGGAGATGTGCCGTGTCCTTAATGGATGACACACTCATGCAGATCCTAGTATCGTCTGTAAAAGATGGTACAGTTTAAATTTCTGTCTGATATGAGAATGGGGAACAGGATAGGGGAGAGTACTGTGCCTTGTGGAACAGAGCTGTTCACTATGGCAGCTTCTGATTTAACTCTGTTTAAAACTACTCTGTGTTCGACTGGTTATAAAGTTGAAGACCTATCTACCCAGTTTGCCAGTTATCCCTTCAGCGCGCATTTTGCGTGCTTTTACATCATGATCGCACTTGTCAAAGTCTTTTGCAAAATCTGTGTATACTACATCAGCATTCTGTTTTCCAGTGCATCCAAGACCATATAGTGGTCTAGTAGTTGTGAGAGGCAGGAACGACCTGCTCTGAACCCATGTTGCCCTGGATTATACAATTATTGGGAATCCAAGTAGTTTGCTATCATGCTTCTTTCAAAGATATTTATGATGTGGGACGTTAAAGCTATTAGTCTATAGTTCTTAGCCATTGTTTTGCTGCCACCTTTATGGAGTGGGAATATATCTGATGCTTTTAGCGATTGTGGAATCTCACCTGTGTCTATGCTCCTTCTCCATTAAATACTTAGAGCACGCGAGAGGGGTGTCTTGCAGTTCTTAATGAATAGAGTTCCACGAGTTTGAGCCTGGGGCCGAGTGCATGGGTACACTAATGGCTTCCTCAAAGTCTAGTAGAGTTAGAGTTATGTCAGAAATTTGGCATACATTTACAGGGTTTTGAGGCTCATTCATGAAAAAATTATTTGGATTGCGTATCTTTAGACTGATTAGTGGCTCGCTAAACAGTAATGCTGATCAAAGTACTCTGGGAGGCGAGACCAGGAGCCAAGTCTCAACCCACCTAAACACGTCTTGATGTATACAACTCCGGGAATACACACACAGCAGAGAGCAGCGTGAGCCTCGGTGATCATGCTCTCAACACATTACAATCATGTATATGGTATCCCTGGTGGAAGACCTTCAAGTGCTTTTCGTATTTGTTTGGTTCATAACACGAAAAGTTCTCATCAGATCGACTTCTAGTTTTCACTGCTGGTGTACAGTAACTAAGACAAGAGTCGTGAAATGTTCGATATGTGTCAATGTCAAGATTCCTGGAATGGTTTCAACAACTTTCAAGTCTTTGCTGGTTGACTTCAAACATTCAGATAGTTTCCTCTTACTCTGACGACGGAAAGTAAAACTGAAATACTGAAGTGAACATTTGCCAATTTTGTGCAAAATTCGAGTGAAAATTTTATTCTCGTTAAATAACGTTAAATTAAGAGTCTACCTCTTCTGGACGGTTTCAGTATTTAATGCCTCGTGGATCTTATAGTCAAGATAGTAACCATTAAGTTTAGTTTGTAGATGAATGGTTCAGAGAACCGACATGTTGATAAATTAGACACATGTGCAACTCTTGGGTATCTTTATTGAGGAAACGTTTCGCCACACAGTGGCTTCATCAGTCCATACAAAGGAGAATCTTGAAGAACAGGAGGAGAATGAGGTAATCAGTCCCTCAACCTTGAGTCGATGTGGTCAGTCCATCTATTCAAGATTGATGGACTGACCACATCGACTCAAGGTTGAGGGACTGATTACCTCATTCTCCTCCTGTTCTTCAAGTTTCTCCTTTGTATGGACTGATGAAGCCACTGTGTGGCGAAACGTTTCCTCAATAAAGATACCCAAGAGTTGCACATGTGTCTAATTTATCAAGTTTAGTTTGTGCCAGAACAAACTTGTGAACATACGAAATTACAAAAAAAAAAAAAAATGGATTCGTTGGAATCCATGTGATAGCTGGAGATTGATAACCGAAGATTGATAACTGATAACTGTGATAACTGGAGATCGTCCCATCTAACTGGCTTTAAATTTTGAGACTTAGTTGTTTCCAAAACTCAAGTTCCTCCTTGTTACTGGGCTGCATTAGTCCCAGTTTGCCAATTTCATTAAAGTGTTGATTTACATTCAGTAACTACAGAGCGCCTGTACTGGTCGGCTTCAGTATAATAATACTAATACATTCCATAAAACGAACCTTAGATTGTATGGATGCAAATTTGGAACTTTACTAAAATTATTAAAAAATTTAGCATCGTTGGATTCAGATCAATTACTAGAGAACACCTTTTCTGATAGGCTTCAAACTTTCAGTCTTGGCTCTGATCTGTGTAAATTTTAATGTTAAAATTTTTTTAAATAAAAAGGTTTCCAGGCAGAACCTAGAGCGTCTCTTCTGAAGCCTCACACTGACAACCTAGAGTGCCTCTTCTGAAGCCTCACACTGACAACCTAGAGTGCCTCTTCTGAAGCCTCACACTGACAACCTAGAGTGCCTCTTCTGAAGCCTCACACTGACAACCTAGAGTGCCTCTTCTGACGCCTCACACTGACAACCTAGAGTGCCTCTTCTGACGCCTCACACTGACAACCTAGAGCGCCTCTTCTGAAGCCTCACACTGACAACCTAGAGTGCCTCTTCTGAAGCCTCACACTGACAACCTAGAGTGCCTCTTCTGACGCCTCACACTGACAACCTAGAGTGCCTCTTCTGACGCCTCACACTGACAACCTAGAGCGCCTCTTCTGAAGCCTCACACTGACAACCTAGAGTGCCTCTTCTGAAGCCTCACACTGACAACCTAGAGTACATCTTCTGACGCTTCACACTGACAACCTAGAGTACATCTTCTGACGCTTCACACACTGACAACCTAGAGTACATCTTCTGACGCCTCACACTGACAACCTAGAGTACATCTTCTGACGCCTCACACTGACAACCTAGAGTACATCTTCTGACGCTTCACACTGACAACCTAGAGTACATCTTCTGACGCTTCACACTGACAACCTAGAGTACATCTTCTGACGCCTCACACTGACAACCTAGAGTACATCTTCTGACGCTTCACACACTGACAACCTAGAGTACATCTTCTGACGCTTCACACACTGACAACCTAGAGTACATCTTCTGACGCTTCACACACTGACAACCTAGAGTACATCTTCTGACGCTTCACACACTGACAACCTAGAGTACATCTTCTGACGCTTCACACACTGACAACCTAGAGTACATCTTCTGACGCTTCACACACTGACAACCTAGAGTACATCTTCTGACGCTTCACACACTGACAACCTAGAGTACATCTTCTGACGCTTCACACTGACAACCTAGAGTACATCTTCTGACGCTTCACACACTGACAACCTAGAGTACATCTTCTGACGCTTCACACTGACAACCTAGAGTACATCTTCTGACGCTTCACACACTGACAACCTAGAGTACATCTTCTGACGCTTCACACTGACAACCTAGAGTACATCTTCTGACGCTTCACACTGACAACCTAGAGTACCTCTTCTGACGCTTCATATTGACAACTGTTGTCGCGTAAATAAAAGTGTTTGTCCAGTGAATTTGGTCTGTGATAATACCATAATAAATTTAAGCGCTAAACATGTAAGGGTCAAACAGCACTAAATTTGGGTTGCGCATGTGCCAATTTGCAAAATTTAAAAAATTACAAGCCACAATACCGTGTCTTCCTTTGTGGATGACACCCGAATTGCCATGACACTGACATCCATCGATAACACTGCATGACTCCAAGTGGACATCAACCAGATCTTTAAATGGACCGGAGAAAATATGAAGTTCAATGAAGAGAAATCTTAAGTACTCATATATGGAAAACTTGAGGAAATTTAAATTTTATCAGAGTATAAAACAAATTCTAACTATACAGTAGAACGAAAAATTAATGTTAAGGACCTGGGAGTGATAATGTCAGAGAATTTCACCTTCGAAGACCACAACAATGTATCTACCGCATTTGCTAGAAAAATGATAGGATGGATAATGAGAACCTTCAAAACTAGGAATGCCAAGCCCATGATGATTTCTTTCAGATTGCTTCTCTCTAGGCTGGAATACTGCTGTACACTAACTGCCCCCTTCAAGGCTGGCGAAATTGCTGACCTGGAAAGTGTACAGAGAACTTCCACGGCACAAATAAGTACAATAAAATGTGTTACTCATCAATCCATGAAAGAAAATGCTACAACGTATACTGCCAGGCACATCATCGAAGGGGCACAAAAAGGCACATACCAGCCAGACTATGGGAAACAAAAGAGCGGAGCTACAACCTCTCCAGGGACAGGATTTTTTTTAGGGGCCAGGAAAAAAAGACTGGCAAGAAATGACAATAATCCTACACCAACTGAAAACACTTCTGGAGCAGAGGCACGGACATTAGCCTCCACTCCAGAACAACATATTAGAGCTAGCAAATAAACCCCTCCCCTAAATTCTACCAACATAACGACATTTGTCTTTGCAAACATACAGGGTCTAAAGCCTTCTAAAAAACAATAAAATTCCTTACATCAAGGGACTGCTCACGGAGTCAAATGCAATGTTCGCAGCATTCACAGAGACCCACATAAAGGATCATTATGACAACGAAATATGGATCCCAGGTTATAATCTATTCCGATGCGACAGACTAAATAGGCAACAAGGGGGAGTTGGTCTGTATATCACAGAGTCGCTCATTTGTGAAGCTTTTACGGTAAAGATTGAAAACCAAAACCTTGTCACTGTGGTGGTATACAAGACTCCATACGCAACTTCCCAGCAATTCCAGCAGCAGCTTTTCAAAATTGACCACTGTCTGGAAAATCTCCCAACTCCTGCCCCAAACATCTTACTACTAGGAGATTTCAACTTGAAACACATAAAATGGAGGAGTATAGCAAACAATGTTTAAGCAGAGATCACCCCAGGAGGCAACTCAGGTGAAAATTCACACACACGAACTATTAAATTTCTGCACCAAATTCACCTTAAACCACCAAAGAGTAGAGCCTACAAGACTAGAAAATACACTGGACCTCATCTTCACTAACAACGACGATCTGATACGTAATATAACCATATCTAAGACAATACACTCACATCACAACATAATAGAGGTACAGACATGTATGCACAGGGCTCCGGACCAGCAAAATGTGAGCAGTCATGAAGGTCTCTTCACAAAATTCAGTCTAATAACAAACATGCAATGGGATCAAGTCAACCATGTCCTAAATGAAACAAGCTGGGAAGATATCCTAAACAACACAGATCCGAACATTTGCCTAAAAAAATGAATTCTGTGGTTCTTGAGATCTGCTTAAGACATTCCATTAAGAAAAAGAAAGAAGATGTAAACTAAAAAGAGAGAGATGCTCCCTATACAGACGAAGGGGAAGAGTCATGGAGCTGCTGAGAGGGGCCAATATATCTGAAATATGAAGGGAAGTTCTGGTCAGTGAAATTCCAAATATCGAACTTAAGCTGAAGGAATCTTACAGGAGACAAAAATCATAGGAAGAACTAAAAGCCATAAAGGAAATTGAAAAAAAAAATACTTCTTCTCTTATGCCAAATCTAAAGAAAAAACAACATCCAGTATTGGGCCCCTGCTTAGGCGGGATGAGACATACACAGAAGACAACCAAAATATGAGTGAGATATTAAAGTCCCAATACGATTCAGTGTTCAGCGAGCCGCTGCCCAGACTAAGGGTCGACAATCCAAATGAATTCTTTATGAACGAAATTCATAATTTGGTCATCCCAAAAATCTCGGATATTATCCTAACTCTACAAGACTTTGAGAAGTCAATAAATGACATGCCCATGCACTCTGCCCCAGGCCCAGACTCCTGGAACTCCATGGTCATCAAGAATTGCACGAAGCCCCTATTGCGTGCTTTCAGCATTCTATGGAGAGGGAGCACAGACACACTAAAACAACAGACATAGCCTCACTCCACAAAGGTGGCAGTAAAGCAATTGCAAAGAATTACAGACGTATAGCACTAACATCCCATATCATAAAAACCTTTAAGAGGGTTCTAAGAATCAAGATAGCCACCCACCTAGATACCCATCAGTTACACAACCCAGGGCAACACGTGTTTAGAGCAGGTCGCTCCTGCCTGTCCCAACTACTGGATCACTATGACAAGGTCTTGGATGTTGTTCAGGATAAACAAAATACAGTTGTATACACAGAATTTGCAAAAGCTATGGACAAGTGTGACCATGGTGAAATAGCTCACAAAATGCGTGATAAAGGAATAACAGGAAAAGTTGGTAGATGGATCTTTAACTTCCTGACAAATAGAACACAAAGAATAATAGTAAACAGAGTGAAGTCCCAGGCAGCCACGGTGAAAATCTGTTCCACAAGGCACAGTAGTTGCTCCCATTCCATTCCTCATCCTCATTTTGGACAGAGATGCAAGCCATAGCTCTGTGTCTTCCTTTGCGGATGACACCCGGACTGCCATGACAGTGACCTCTATCGAAGACACCGCAAGACTCGAAGCAGACATCAACCAAATCTTCAAATGGGCCACTCAAAACAATATGAAGTTCAACGAGGAAAATTTCAACTACTCATATGAGAAACTTAAGGAAATTAAAAATGAATCAGGGTATACGACAAATTCTAACAACAGAGCGAAAAAGTAATGTGAAGGACCTTGGAGTGATAATGTCAGAGGATCTTGTCTTCAAAGAACACAATAATATATCTACCTCATCTGCTAGGAAAATAATAGGATGGATAATGAGAACCTTCAAAACTAGGGACGCCAAGCCCATGATGATTCTCTTCAAATCGTTTGTGCTCTAGGCTGGAATACTACTGTACACTATGCCCCCTTCAAGGCTGGCGACACTGCAGACCTGGAGAATGTACAAAGAAATTTCACGGCACACATAAGTACGAATAGGCACCTAGACATCATGAAAGGTAATAGGAGCAATCCTATTATCTGCCTCAGCGCGGGAGGCAACGATGTTGGCAGACCTAGGAGTGAGGACCTGATTAGCATGAAGAGGACAGCAATAGACATAATTAGGAATAAGGGTCAGAACCCTGTGATATGTAGTAGCATTTTCCGAGGAGAGGAGTTGGAAATGAATGGTTGTCCAGGGTAATTGGTGTCAACTACTGGCTGGACAAACACTAAGGAAAATGCAGCACCATTCATAAACAACTGGGACCTCTTCGGCGGCAGAAATGACATGTATGCCAGGGACGGGGTTTACTTATCTAGGCTTGGGGTGCGGGCCTTGGCCAATGCAGTGGAGGGAGCTGTTAGGGCTTTAAACTAGAAATAATGGTATGGGGAAATCAGTTACAGGCTGATTGAGGTACAGTTATTGATTATTAGAAAGCCAGTGGCACTAGGTGATAAGGACAGTAACAGGGATAGTGGAGGAACAGAAATGAGCAGGAAGAGAAAAGAGAAGGGAGGTTTTCTAAATTTTTATTATACTAATAGTCGTTGTGCTAGGAATAAGATGGAAGATTGAGATTAGTTGCAAGTGCGGGTAACATTGATGTATTTGCAATAACTAAGACGGGGTTTAACATGAAACATCGAGACATGATATTCCGTCCGCCAAACCTGAATAGGGAACAAGGAAGACTACTGTTGGAGGAAACTGTTAGGGTCACAAGGCACGATAACGTAGCAATTCTAGGGGACTATAGTCATGTTGATTGGCTACATAGTCTAGAACAATATGAAACTGAAGCATAAGAATGGAGTCGAAAATACTGTCGAAGGTGAGGCGTAGATCTCAGACGATGCATGCAGGAGACGGAGTCCACAAATAAAAGCAAGAAGGCAAGAATTAATGAGCACTGCAGCAAGCCTACTGGCCCGTAATATTTAAGTCCCTCTGTTATCCAACCTTTGTCACTCATAACTAATAGTAAACGATGAAGTTGTGAAAGATGTTCTCTGTACCAAGATACTGTTCTGACACAGTAACAACGGTGTTCACAATAGTATAAAATACCGACAAGTTAATGAATAAGACATCTGCAGCAGTTAGGTATCTTTATTGTTCAACATTTTGCCTATGCGGAAGGCTTCTTCAGATACAAAGATCTTCCACACCTCATCTTCGTCAGTATTTAAGATTCCTTTCTCATACTTCAGCTTATCATTCCAGACCATGAAGCTGAACTCCTTCTTACAAGATGAGGAACTGATCACCTCAAACTATTTCTCCAAGCTTGACGGATTTATTACATCATCTTTACCTCGCCACTTCTGCTGTCTACAACCCATTCTTCATATTTGACTTAAATGTTTCAACAGTTAAGATACATAACTGTTGCAAATGTGTCTTACTCATTAACTTGTAGGTATTTTATATCATTTTCAATATAACTGTCGAACACTGCAACACAACGGTATCTTGGTACAGAGTAGAGATGTATCGGATGTGAAAATTCAGGTATCCAGGGATGCGGATGTGTATGAGGATGTCTTGCTTATTTTGCGGATGCGGATGCATATGCGGATATCTGTATACAGTTATGAGTGAGACGGGTTGGATTCCAGAGGGACCTGCTTATCATGGGCTAGTAGTCTTGCTGCAGTACTCCCCCATTCCTCGCCTTCCTACTTCTACTAGTGGACTCCACCTCCTGCAGCGTCTTCAGGATCTACATGTTAATAACTCTCTTCGTTTTTCTAGTGGCCTAGGCCATAAATGATACGTGTTCTCTAAGCCCTTTGTAATCTAAGCAAAAATCTGAGACCATTACTGAATTATCCCACCCATCATACTACCATTCAATGCTAAAGGTAATCGCTCGTGCCAAGATCTTAGGTAATCTCTAGATTATTAATAAGGTATCATTGTTAGAACCAAATCAAGCAAATTATTTTCCCGCTTTGGTTCTGTCACAAACTGCTTTAAATAACAATCTTGAATTACTTCA
Source organism: Cherax quadricarinatus (assembly GCF_038502225.1). NCBI lineage: Eukaryota > Metazoa > Arthropoda > Malacostraca > Decapoda > Parastacidae > Cherax > Cherax quadricarinatus. The sequence goes on from NC_091343.1 coordinate 1,120,112, forward strand.
GATTCTGAATCAAGGAATTCCAATAAATATGACTAAAATTAGTCAATTTTCTCTCAAAGTATACTTCCTTGTTCCCTGTGCAAGTTTGGAGAACTGTATATCACGCCTAAAATTAATTTTTCATGCGTCTCCTAAAATTTACCCAGACTGTGTGTGTGTTCCTTCAGCATTTATGCAACAATGAGGCATTCACTGATGATGTCTCGACTCTTCAACTTTACCCATAACTCAGTTATTGCAATAACATCAACGTTTTCCTCACATGGAACCAGATGCAATTCGTTCATATTTTTGGCACTTCCACTATTTGTCTAACATAGCAGAAGATAAGTTTCCATCTGTATATTTCTCCTTTTCAACTGCTTCTAGGTGGTGTTATATCTGGTAAAATATAAAAGCTAAATAAAGGTGTTATTAATGGTAAGAGTTGCCTGGCAGTATGAGAGACATGTTCTACTTCTCCTTAAACAAATGTAGCCTCGGAAAATTATTATGTGATAACCTACCAGCAGAAACTTATCTTTGTGTTGAGTGACATCCGCCGAGGAGCACAGCCTCTGGCACCTCTCTTAACTTCATAGTTGGTTTTGTACTATATTTACTTAAGTCAGATAAACACAACTAGCTCGATCACTAGCGCACTCGGCTCACACACTGAGATCCGGAGTTCGAATCTCCGGTACGGTTGGAAAACATTAGGGACGCGCTTCCATAAGACACCTGCTGTCCCTGTTCACCCATCAGTAAAACGGGTACCTGGGTGTTAGTCGACTGGTGTGGGTCGCATCCTGGGACAAAACTGACCTAATTTGCCAGAAATGTTCAGCATAACAAGCGACTTTCTATATAGTAGTATGTCATTGATGTCAACTAGGACTGTATACCTTGTACATGTACTTGTAGAAATAAAGAAATTATTATATTATTATTATTTTTATTATATTTAATAAATGTAATGAATGACTAGACTAGAATATTTGCTCGCACTGGTTCCTGCCACTGGTTCCTGCCACTGGTTCCTACAGATGCAATGGTTCCTGCACTGTTTCATACACATGCAGTGGTTCCTGCCACTGGTTCCTGCCACTGGTTCCTACAGATGCAATGGTTCCTGCACTGTTTCATACACATGCAGTGGTTCCTGCCACTGGTTCCTACAGATGCAATGGTTCCTGCACTGTTTCATACACATGCAGTGGTTCCTGCCACTGGTTCCTGCCACTGGTTCCTACAGATGCAATGGTTCCTGCACTGTTTCATACACATGCAGTGGTTCCTGCACTGGTTCCTACACATGCAGTGGTTCCTGCACTGGTTCCTACACATGCAGTGGTTCCTGCACTGGTTCCTACACATGCAGTGGTTCCTGCACTGGTTCCTACACATGCAATGGTTCCTGCACTGTTTCATACACATGCAGTGGTTCCTGCACTGGTTCCTACACATGCAGTGGTTCCTGCACTGGTTCCTACACATGCAGTGGTTCCTGCACTGGTTCCTACACATGCAGTGGTTCCTGCCACTGGTTCCTGCCACTGGTTCCTACAGATGCAATGGTTCCTGCACTGTTTCATACACATGCAGTGGTTCCTGCACTGGTTCCTACACATGCAGTGGTTCCTGCACTGGTTCCTACACATGCAGTGGTTCCTGCACTGGTTCCTACACATGCAGTGGTTCCTGCACTGGTTCCTACACATGCAGTGGTTCCTGCACTGGTTCCTACACATGCAGTGGTTCCTGCCACTGGTTCCTGCCACTGGTTCCTACAGATGCAATGGTTCCTGCACTGTTTCATACACATGCAGTGGTTCCTGCACTGGTTCCTACACATGCAGTGGTTCCGGCACTGGTTCCTACACATGCAGTGGTTCCTGCACTGGTTCCTACACATGCAGTGGTTCCTGCCACTGGTTTCTACAGATGCAATGGTTCCTGCACTGTTTCATACACAGGCAGTGGTTCCTGCACTGGTTCCTACACATGCAGTGGTTCCTGCACTGGTTCCTACACATGCAGTGGTTCCTGCACTGGTTCCTACACATGCAGTGGTTCCTGCACTGGTTCCTACACATGCAGTGGTTCCTGCACTGGTTCCTACACATGCAGTGGTTCCTGCACTGTTTCATACACATGCAGTGGTTCCTGCACTGTTTCATACACATGCAGTGGTTCCTGCACTGTTTCATACACATGCAGTGGTTCCTGCACTGTTTCATACACATGCAGTGGTTCCTGCACTGTTTCATACACATGCAGTGGTTCCTGCACTGTTTCATACACATGCAGTGGTTCCTGCACTGTTTCATACACATGCAGTGGTTCCTGCACTGTTTCATACACATGCAGTGGTTCCTGCACTGGTTCCTACACATGCAGTGGTTCCTGCACTGGTTCCTACACATGCAGTGGTTCCTGCACTGGTTCCTACACATGCAGTGGTTCCTGCACTGTTTCATACACATGCAGTGGTTCCTGCACTGTTTCATACACATGCAGTGGTTCCTGCACTGTTTCATACACATGCAGTGGTTCCTGCACTGTTTCATACACATGCAGTGGTTCCTGCACTGTTTCATACACATGCAGTGGCTCCTGCACTGTTTCATACACATGCAGTGGCTCCTGCACTGTTTCATACACATGCAGTGGCTCCTGCACTGTTTCATACACATGCAGTGGCTCCTGCACTGTTTCATACACATGCAGTGGTTCCGGCACTGGCTCCTACACATGCAGTGGCTTCTGCACTAGTTCCTACACATGCAGTGGTTCCGGCACTGGTTCCTACACATGCAGTGGTCCCGGCACTGGTTCCTACACATGCAGTGGTCCCGGCACTGGTTCCTACACATGCAGTGGTCCCGGCACTGGTTCCTACACATGCAGTGGTCCCGGCACTGGTTCCTACACATGCAGTGGTCCCGGCACTGGTTCCTACACATGCAGTGGTCCCGGCACTGGTTCCTACACATGCAGTGGTCCCGGCACTGGTTCCTACACATGCAGTGGTTCCGGCACTGGTTCCTACACATGCAGTTGTCCCGGCACTGGTTCCTACACATGCAGTTGTCCCGGCACTGGTTCCTACACATGCAGTGGTTCCGGCACTGGTTCCTACACATGCAGTGGTTCCGGCACTGGTTCCTACACATGCAGTGGTTCCGGCACTGGTTCCTACACATGCAGTGGTTCCGGCACTGGCTCCTACACATGCAGTGGTTCCGGCACTGGCTCCTACACATGCAGTGGTTCCGGCACTGGCTCCTACACATGCAGTGGTTCCGGCACTGGCTCCTACACATGCAGTGGTTCCGGCACTGGCTCCTACACATGCAGTGGCTTCTGCACTAGTTCCTACACATGCAGTGGTCCCGGCACTGGTTCCTACACATGCAGTGGTTCCTTCCACTGGTTCCTACACATGCAGTGGTTCCTTCCACTGGTTCCTACACATGCAGTGGTTCCTTCCACTGGTTCCTACACATGCAGTGGTTCCTTCCACTGGTTCCTACACATGCAGTGGTTCCTTCCACTGGTTCCTACACATGCAGTGGTTCCTTCCACTGGTTCCTACACATGCAGTGGTTCCTTCCACTGGTCCCTACACATGCAGTGGTTCCTTCCACTGGTCCCTACACATGCAGTGGTTCCTTCCACTGGTTCCTACACATGCAGTGGTTCCTGCACTGGTTCCTACACATGCAGTGGTTCCTGCACTGGTTCCTACACATGCAGTGGTTCCTGCAGATTCCTACACATGCATTGGTTCCACCACTGGTTCCTACACATGCAATGGTTCCTGCACTGGTTCCTATACATGCAATGGTTCCTGCACTGGTTCCTATACATGCAATGGTTCCTGCACATGCAGTGGCTCCAGCACTGGTTCCTACACATGCACTGGTTCCTACACGTGCAATGGTTCCGGCACTGGTTCCTACACGTGCAATGGTTCCGGCACTGGTTCCTACACGTGTAATGGTTCCGGCACTGGTTCCTACACGTGCAATGGTTCCGGCACTGGTTCCTACACGTGCAATGGTTCCGGCACTGGTTCCTACACGTGCAATGGTTCCGGCACTGGTTCCTACACGTGCAATGGTTCCGGCACTGGTTCCTACATATGCAATGGTTCCGGCACTGGTTCCTACACAAGCAGTGGTTCCTGCACATGCAGTGGTTCCTGCACTGGTTCCTACACATGCAGTGGTTCCTGCACTGGTTCCTACACATGCAGTGGTTCCTGCACTGTTTCCTACACATGCAGTGGTTCCTGCACTGGTTCCTACACATGCAGTGGTTCCAGCACTGGTTCCTACACATGCAGTGGTTCCTGCACTGGTTCCTACACATGCAGTTGTTCCTGCACTGGTTCCTACACATGCAGTGGTTCCTGCACTGGTTCCTACACATGCAGTGGTTCCTACACACGCAATGGTTCCAGCACTGGTTTCTACACACGCAATGGTTCCAGCACTGGTTCCTACACACGCAATGGTTCCAGCACTGGTTCCTACACACGCAATGGTTCCAGCACTGGTTCCTACACACGCAATGGTTCCTGCACTGGTTCCTACACACGCAATGGTTCCTGCACTGGTTCCTACACACGCAATGGTTACTGCACTGGTTCGTACACATGCAATGGTTCCTTCCACTGGTTCCTACATATGCAGTGGTTCCAGCACTGGTTCCTACACATGCAGTGGTTCCTTGCAATGGTTCCTACACATGCAGAGGTTCTTGCACTGGTTCCTACACATGCAGTGGTTCCTGCACATGCAGTGGTTCCTGCAGTGATTCCTACACATGCATTGGTTCCACCACTGGTTCCTACACATGCAATGGTCCCGGCACTGGTTCCTACACATGCAGTGGTCCCGGCACTGGTTCCTACACATGCAGTGGTTCCGGCACTGGTTCCTAAATATGCAGTGGTTCCGGCACTGGTTCCTAAACATGCCGTGGTTCCGGCACTGGTTCCTAAACATGCAGTTGTTCCGGCACTGGTTCCTACACATGCAGTGGTTCCGGCACTGGTTCCTACACATGCAGTGGTTCCGGCACTGGTTCCTACACATGCAGTGGTCCCGGCACTGGTTCCTACACATGCAGTTGTTCCGGCACTGGTTCCTACACATGCAGTGGTTCCGGCACTGGTTCCTACACATGCAGTGGTCCCGCCACTGGTTCCTACACATGCAGTGGTTCCGGCACTGGTTCCTACACATGCAGTGGTTCCGGCACTGGTTCCTACACATGCAGTGGTCCCGCCACTGGTTCCTACACATGCAGTGGTCCCGCCACTGGTTCCTACACATGCAGTGGTTCCGGCACTGGTTCCTACACTTCTCTGGGATCTTGAAGGCAAGAAACCTAGACCTTAAAAAAGATCAATTTGCTAGCACATCTTCAAGTAAAAACTAACAAAAACACAGTAGGGCCAGAAAGTGTCACAGCAGATAGTTACGCATATGAAGTGCAAGAGAAACAATACTCAAGGATTTAGAAGAGAGGTAATTAAAGCATTTCCACATAACCTTAAGATTGCCAGCCCAATTACACCTCTTGATTTAAAATATATTTATATCACATTCTTATTTCAAGTTAACATGTTATATATACATTACTGTTTGTGGTTAGAATGTTAGTAGTATAATTTGCGACTCGAGTGCATCACATGTAAACCTGCTGGGGGGGGGGGAGGGGGGGAGGGGGGAGGTTTGTGACACTCCCTAAGTAGACTCACAATATATTAGTAAGCTACACCAAAATAGTAAATATTGACTCATTCATGGGGGAGCACTAAACCCGCAGGAGTTATACAGTTCTAAAGGAGTGGGTATGAAATCGGATTCAAAGCGGTCCATTTCACTGGATCAAGAGCCCTTTACCAGAATAAATGATCTTGGCGTGAAGGTATAGTATATGTTATCCATTCTCGCGTTCGTATATCAACATGACAATTATTGGATTTTACCTGGAGTTTAACTGGAGAGAGTTCCGGGGGTCAACGCCCCCGCGGCCCGGTCTGTGACCAGGCCTCCTGGTAGATCAGAGCCTAATCAACCAGGCTGTTGCTGCTGGCTGCACGCAAACTAACGTACGAGCCACAGCCCGGCTGATCAGGAACTGACTTTAGGTGCTTGTCCAGTGCCAGCTTGAAGACTGCCAGGGGTCTGTTGGTAATCCCCCTTATGTGTGCTGGGAGGCAGTTGAACAGTCTCGGGCCCCTGACACTTATTGTATGGTCTCTTAACGTGCTAGTGACACCCCTGCTTTTCATTGGGGGGATGTTGCATCGTCTGCCAAGTCTTTTGCTTTCGTAGTGAGTGATTTTCGTGTGCAAGTTCGGTACTAGTCCCTCTAGGATTTTCCAGGTGTATATAATCATGTATCTCTCCCTCCTGCGTTCCAGGGAATACAGGTTTAGAAACCTCAAGCGCTCCCAGTAATTGAGGTGTTTTATCTCCGTTATGCGCGCCGTGAAAGTTCTCTGTACATTTTCTAGGTCGGCAATTTCACCTGCCTTGAAAGGTGCTGTTTTATATTGATAATATTCTGAAAAAACGAGACTCACGTGTGTGGTTAGAAAAGATGTATAATATTTGAAGAGTCAAGTGCTGTGTAGATGAATGGTTCAGAGAACTATTCAAGATTGATGGACTGAACACATCGACTCAAGGTTGACGGACTGATTACCTCATTCTCCTCCTGTTCTTCAAGTTTCTCCTACGTACGGACTGATGAAGGCACTGTGTGGCGAAACGTTTCCACAATAAAGATACCCAAGAGTTGCACATGTGTCTAATTTATCATCAGACAAGTGTTGTAACAGAATGAAGGAAGACAAGAATCATCACAGCTGACCAGTGTTTATCAGCACTTAAACACTTACCATTACACGTGTTATAACTTCCACAAAGTTCAGGTGGTGTGATAAAAAAAATAAAGAACGTAATATCAAAGGATTTATGCATGTAGATAAACCCACGTGTAATCTGCCCAGTATGTTTGGCATACTACTAGCGTATACTGGGTTGCTAGTGAGTTCTGATAACTGAGGACATACTCAAGCCTTGTAGTGTGGACGAGGTATTTACTCATGAGAATGTGTCATACTGTCAGCACTGACATTCAAGTACGTCATACTGTCTGCACTGACATTCAAGTACGTCATACTGTCAGCACTGACATTCAAGTACGTCATACTGTCAGCACTGACATTCAAGTACGTCATACTGTCTGCACTGACATTCAAGTACGTCATACTGTCAGCACTGACATTCAAGTACGTCATAATGTCAGCACTGACATTCAAGTACGTCATACTGTCAGCACTGACATTCAAGTACGTCATACTGTCAGCACTGACATTCAAGTACGTCATACTGTCAGCACTGACATTCAAGTACGTCATACTGTCAGCACTGACATTCAAGTACGTCATACTGTCAGCACTGACATTCAAGTACGTCATACTGTCAGCACTGACATTCAAGTACGTCATACTGTCAGCACTGACATTCAAGTACGTCATACTGTCAGCACTGACATTCAAGTACGTCATACTGTCAGCACTGACATTCAAGTACGTCATACTGTCAGCACTGACATTCAAGTACGTCATACTGTCTGCACTGACATTCAAGTACGTCATACTGTCTGCACTGACATTCAAGTACGTCATACTGTCTGCACTGACATTCAAGTACGTCATACTGTCAGCACTGACATTCAAGTACGTCATACTGTCAGCACTGACATTCAAGTACGTCATACTGTCAGCACTGACATTCAAGTACGTCATACTGTCAGCACTGACATTCAAGTACGTCATACTGTCAGCACTGACATTCAAGTACGTCATACTGTCAGCACTGACATTCAAGTACGTCATACTGTCAGCACTGACATTCAAGTACGTCATACTGTCAGCACTGACATTCAAGTACGTCATACTGTCAGCACTGACATTCAAGTACGTCATACTGTCAGCACTGACATTCAAGTACGTCATACTGTCAGCACTGACATTCAAGTACGTCATACTGTCAGCACTGACATTCAAGTACGTCATACTGTCAGCACTGACATTCAAGTACGTCATACTGTCAGCACTGACATTCAAGTACGTCATACTGTCAGCACTGACATTCAAGTACGTCATACTGTCAGCACTGACATTCAAGTACGTCATACTGTCAGCACTGACATTCAAGTACGTCATACTGTCAGCACTGACATTCAAGTACGTCATACTGTCAGCACTGACATTCAAGTACGTCATACTGTCAGCACTGACATTCAAGTACGTCATACTGTCAGCACTGACATTCACGTACGACAGACTGACAGCACTGACATTCAAGTACGTCATACTGTCAGCACTGACATTCAAGTACGTCATACTGTCAGCACTGACATTCAAATACGTCATACTGTCAGCACTGACATTCAAATACGTCATACTGTCAGCACTGACATTCAAATACGTCATACTGTCAGCACTGACATTCAAATACGTCATACTGTCAGCACTGACATTCAAATACGTCATACTGTCAGCACTGACATTCAAATACGTCATACTGTCAGCACTGACATTCAAATACGTCATACTGTCAGCACTGACATTCAAATACGTCATACTGTCAGCACTGACATTCAAATACGTCATACTGTCAGCACTGACATTCAAATACGTCATACTGTCAGCACTGACATTCAAATACGTCATACTGTCAGCACTGACATTCAAATACGTCATACTGTCAGCACTGACATTCAAATATGTCATACTGTCAGCACTGACATTCAAATATGTCATACTGTCAGCACTGACATTCAAATACGTCATACTGTCAGCACTGACATTCAAATATGTCATACTGTCAGCACTGACATTCAAATATGTCATACTGTCAGCACTGACATTCAAATATGTCATACTGTCAGCACTGACATTCAAATATGTCATACTATCAGGACTGACATTACATTCACTTAATGTTGAATATCAGGTGCTGGTAAGACGGTGGAAAGTGACACAGGAAAGTGAAAACATTACAACACAAAGGTGAGAAAACAATAAACTGGTAATTCATTTTTTCTGCATTTTTTGTAATGCTCGCGTGTAATACCCGACTGACATTTTAAAACGAATGACAAAAATATTAACAGGAGTTAAAAGTGCGACTTACAAACGCGCACGAGATTTAAAAAAAGTGATAAAATACAAAAAAAAAAAAAAATCCTGACACTACCCGCAAAGAGAACAAAAAAGGTCTTGAGTAATAAACAGAGCCTCGTAATTTTGATTTATATCTGGAGTTTACCTGGAGAGAGTTTCGGGGGTCAACGCCCCCGCGGCCCGGTCTGTGACCAGGCCTCCTGGTGGATCAGCGCCTGATCAACCAGGCTGTTGCTGCTGGCTGCACGCAAACCAACGTACGAGCCACAGCCCGGCTGATCAGGAACTGTCTTTAGGTGCTTGTCCAGTGCCAGCTTGAAGACTGCCAGGGGTCTGTTGGTAATCCCCCTTATGTGTGCTGGGAGGCAGTTGAACAGTCTCGGGCCCCTGACACTTATTGTATGGTCTCTTAACGTGCTAGTGACACCCCTGCTTTTCATTGGGGGGATGGTGCATCGTCTGCCAAGTCTTTTGCTTTCGTAGTGAGTGATTTTCGTGTGCAAGTTTGGTACTAGTCCCTCTAGGATTTTCCAGGTGTATATAATCATGTATCTCTCCCTCCTGCGTTCCAGGGAATACAGGTTTAGAAACCTCAAGCGCTCCCAGTAATTGAGGTGTTTTATCTCCGTTATGCGCGCCGTGAAAGTTCTCTGTACATTTTCTAGGTCGGCAATTTCACCTGCCTTGAAAGGTGCTGTTAGAGTGCAGCAATATTCCAGCCTAGATAGAACAAGTGACCTGAAGAGTGTCATCATGGGCTTGGCCTCCCTAGTTTTGAAGGTTCTCATTATCCATCCTGTCATTTTTCTAGCAGATGCGATTGATACAATGTTATGGTCCTTGAAGGTGAGATCCTCCGACATAATCACTCCTAGGTCTTTGACGTTGGTGTTTCGCTCTATTTTGTGGCCAGAATTTGTTTTGTACTCTGATGAAGATTTAATTTCCTCATGTTTACCATATCTGAGTAATTGAAATTTCTCATCGTTGAACTTCATATTGTTTTCTGCAGCCCACTGAAAGATTTGGTTGATGTCCGCCTGGAGCCTTGCAGTGTCTGCAATGGAAGACACTGTCATGCAGATTCGGGTGTCATCTGCAAAGGAAGACACGGTGCTGTGGCTGACATCCTTGTCTATGTCGGATATGAGGATGAGGAACAAGATGGGAGCTAGTACTGTGCCTTGTGGGACAGAGCTTTTCACCGTAGCTGCCTCGGACTTTACTCTGTTGACGACTACTCTCTGTGTTCTGTTAGTGAGGAAATTATAGATCCATCGACCGACTTTTCCTGTTATTCCTTTAGCGCGCATTTTGTGCGCTATTACGCCATGGTCACACTTGTCGAAGGCTTTTGCAAAGTCTGTATATATTACATCTGCATTCTTTTTGTCTTCTAGTGCATTTAGGACCTTGTCGTAGTGATCCAGTAGTTGAGACAGACAGGAGCGACCTGTTCTAAACCCATGTTGCCCTGGGTTGTGTAACTGATGGGTTTCTAGATGGGTGGTGATCTTGCTTCTTAGGACCCTTTCAAAGATTTTTATGATATGGGATGTTAGTGCTATTGGTCTGTAGTTCTTTGCTGTTGCTTTACTGCCCCCTTTGTGGAGTGGGGCTATGTCTGTTGTTTTTAGTAACTGAGGGACGACCCCCCGTGTCCATGCTCCCTCTCCATAGGATGGAAAAGGCTCGTGATAGGGGCTTCTTGCAGTTCTTGATGAACACAGAGTTCCATGAGTCTGGCCCTGGGGCAGAGTGCATGGGCATGTCATTTATCGCCTGTTCGAAGTCATTTGGCGTCAGGATAACATCGGATAGGCTTGTGTTAGTCAAATTTTGTGGCTCTCTCATAAAAAATTCATTTTGGTCTTCGACTCTCAGTCTGGTTAGCGGCTTGCTAAAAACTGAGTCATATTGGGACTTGAGTAGCTCACTCATTTCCTTGCTGTCATCTGTGTAGGACCCATCTTGTTTAAGTAGGGGCCCAATACTGGACGTTGTTCTCGATTTTGATTTGGCATAGGAGAAGAAATACTTTGGGTTTCTTTCGATTTCATTTATGGCTTTTAGTTCTTCCCGCGATTCCTGACTCCTAAAGGATTCTTTTATGTATATATACATTCATTATATATATGTCGTGTCGAATAGGTGAAACTTGCCATTTTTGGCTTAAATAGCAACGCTTTTCTTGCCGAATAAGGCAAGCAAAATTTTTTTCATGCCATAATTTCGCAAAAATCATTCTGAACCTAACGATAAAAATATATTTTATTGTGTTTGTTTATTATTAAATTATAAAATATATTTAGTTAGATTTTTTTTTTATATTTTATTTAAAACTATTACAAGATGCAATATAAAGATACCATGAAATGGTATCTTCATATTGCATCTACCACTACCGTACTACAACGGTCCACCGAGTGAACATACATACAGAGTTACCTTTAGATAACCTAACACAACCTACAATCTACCTAGAAACACAGTGTTACATAATCACCAAGATCTTCATAATACACCGATGTTAACACTGACATCCAACACCTCCACAACCCCCCCCCCCCCCGCCCCTCTACAAGTTAAAACCCTAGTCACTCACGTGGTTAAATACGATAACAATATGTAACATTAAAAAGTTAACACCATTGCCAATCTCACGTTGTTGAACACATTATCAATGTTAAACATTAAACAAGTTAATATTATAGCCACTCTCATGTGGGTAAAAACAATATTAATATTAAACAAGTTAACATCATAGCCACTCTCGTGTGGTTAGTTGTACAATAATTCAGGTACAGAAAACAGAACATACATGTAACATACTATAATAAAATAACCCAAAACAAGGTTTTATAACAAAAACCTCAATTACTGGGAGCGCTTGAGGTTCCTAAACCTGTATTCCCTGGAACGCAGGAGGGAGAGATACATGATTATATACACCTGGAAAATCCTAGAGGGACTAGTACCGAACTTGCACACGAAAATCACTCACTACGAAAGCAAAAGACTTGGCAGACGATGCACCATCCCCCCAATGAAAAGCAGGGGTGTCACTAGCACGTTAAGAGACCATACAATAAGTGTCAGGGGCCCGAGACTGTTCAACTGCCTCCCAGCACACATAAGGGGCATTACCAACAGACCCCTGGCAGTCTTCAAGCTGGCACTGGACAAGCACCTAAAGTCAGTTCCTGATCAGCCGGGCTGTGGCTCGTACGTTGGTTTGCGTGCAGCCAGCAGCAACAGCCTGGTTGATCAGGCTCTGATCCACCAGGAGGCCTGGTCACAGACCGGGCCGCGGGGGCGTTGACCCCCGGAACTCTCTCCAGGTAAACTCCAGGTAAACATCAAAAGGGTTTAAAACCAAACCCTACACATAAATTAAACCCCTACATATGTATGTTAACCGAAAATCTTGTCCACAAGACTTTTTTGGTATAACCCCATAATAAACCTGGTATAGACCCAAAACCTATACATACACTTAAAATTACCACATAGAACCTCCAGCAAACAATAGAAATTAAACATAATTCAAGACATTTAGTAAGTACAAGGGCCGCTGTATTTTGCCCGTCCCAAAAGAACAGACATGTACCTCAGAACTTTTTGTTTGTTGAAACCAACTTGCCAACCTGATTACTTAAAAACGAGATCCTAAGGGCTCGGTATCCTGGCTATCAAGGAAATTTTTTAATACAGTGAACATAACCATCAGGTTTCAAATTTTTAACCTTGTAAGCTACACTTATATCTCACTATGACAAACATTCTCGTGAAACATTGCGTACCATCCATACCAAACTATTATTACCTTCCTCTTACACACCACAAACTCCAGAGGAAAACAAAAAAAAAAAACCTACTCCCTCTTTACATCCCCCATAAGGAGACCACTCCTTTGTCCATCCTCAGGGACCCCGACAAAGGGAACCCACAGTGAGGTTCCTATAACCTTCCGGGAAACTTTTTTCCCAGGACGCCCCATAAACCAGCATATTCCTACACTTCGTCCTATAAAATCTAGCCGCCAACGCTTTAATCCTCGTTTCACCCCTTAATCCCCTCATTCCCCATGAGATATCCAGATAATCTACTATGATATACATTATAGCCCTTCATGGGCTCTGGTGGCCTGGTGGTTAACGCTCTCGCTTCACACGGCGAGGGCCTGGGTTCGATTCCCAGCCAGAGTAGAAACATTGGGCGTGTTTCTTTCCACCTGTTGTCTACGTTCCCCATCAGTAAAATGGGTACCTGGGTGTTAGTCGACTGGTGTGGGTCGCATCCTGGGACACTGACCTAATTTGCCCGAGATGCTCAGCATAACAAGTGGCTTTCTATGTAGTAGTATGTCATTGTTGTCAGCTAGGACTGTATACCTTGTACATGTACTTGTAGTAAATAAAGATTATTCCCACATCCCTAGGCACTCCCTTTACATCTAGTAGTAAAGCGGCAAACGCTACCCCCCCCCCCCCAACAATCTGATAACCCCACCCATCCATGATCTCACCCCCTCCAAGGAGGTACAAAAGAAGACCACATGAAGCGCCGTTTCAACATCACCACAAAACTGACAAAAAGCCTCTTCCACAAACCCCATACAACATAACACCTCCTTGGAGGCCAGAAACCCCATGATGAAACGATACACTAATTCTCTTATTCTAGCCGGTTAGGTTAGGTTAGGTAAGGTTCGTCAGGAAACAGGACAAATGTTTCCTGACGCGGGTCTTAGTCAGATGATGACCCGCCTTTGGAGCTTTTGGTCATCTGACCGAGGCCTTCCGCTGGCTTACCGGTCCACCCCTTTAAAAATTATGGTTATTTATAACCATTGTTATTCTTACTCTAGCCGGTATCCTAAGTTTACTAAAATCTTTCCAAATAACCCCCCCAATCATACGTTGGATACACGGCTACCCCTTGCATAATTCCCTGACCTCTCACTACCCTCACCAACCTTTTCACTTTGATGTTATCCACCTGTTGCACTGTCAAAAATCTCAACATATCTTCACAAGACCTCAAATTCCTTCCCACTCCACCATTTACGTGCCTCCTCCATAACTCTTCCTACTTTTGATCCCCTCACACCCCCTTCCCTCATATACCTCCACTTGATATATACAGCCATTACTCTCAGTCCTAAAGGCAACAAACCTAAACCCCCTCTTCGAACATCCGTCATAACTACCTCCTTACTTAACCATGCCCTCCCAAATCCCCACACAAACTTCAGCACCCTCCTCTGCATTTCCACAATGTCTTGTACCTCTAAGGGAAAAACCTCTGCCACCCCCCATACCTTGCTATAGACAAGTGAATTTACCACCACTACCCTCTGATGTAAAGCTAGGTCCCTCGCACTTAAACCTCCTAGTCTACCTAAAACCTTACCCGTGACAGACTCCGAGTATACCCTTCTGCATGCCTGCACCTCCGCCATATACCATATCCCACATACCCTGATTCTGTCAACCACTGTCCATCCTAACCCCATCCCCAAGCCCCCCCCCTATCCAATTACCCACCTCTAGTAACCTTGATTTTACCGTATTAACCCGCATCCCCGTATTCATACCAAACATCTGAATCACACTACCCACCCTCCTTAACTCTTCCTTACCCCGTAGCAAAACAGTAGTATCATCCACATACCCAACGATGCCCCCTTTGCACCCCCCCCCCTCCATCTCCTGTTTGTCCATCACTCTCTCAACAGACTCATAAAAAGGATTCTACACACACGCAAAGAGCAGCTGTGACATCGGACAGCCCTGCCTCAAACCTCTCTCCATCGGTACACTTTCACCCAACCTCCCATTGACCTGTACCCTCACCTCCGCCTCAGCGTACAGTGTTCACCCACCTCACTACCCCCTCCCGAAACCCCAACCTCTCTAAGCAAACCCCTAAGAAATCTCTGTCCACGCAATCATATGCGTTCTCCCAAACTAAACCTAGTATTCCCCCTTCCGTACAACTCTCTAGAAAATCCCTAATAAAATCATGTCCATCCCTCATCCTTCTCCCCGGAATTCCCAACTGCCCCCTATGTAACACTAAACCCAACACTTTCCTCATTCTGTTGCCCAAAATCTTAGCAAAAATCTTGTAATCCGAGCTTTTAGTTGGATTAGGCTAGATTAAATTGCGCTTGTTATATTAAGGTTAGGCAAGTTTTCTAAGGTTCTTTTGGCACAAAATTATTAATTTTTACATTAAAATGAAAAAAAATATATCTTTAAACGTATAAGAGAAAATTTTAAAATGGACTTAATTGTAAATAGAACAATTTTACCTATTTGGCATGATTATATATATATAAAGGATTAAAGGAGTATCTCCTTGCGTAGTTTACAATATTAATTCATTAAGTACAAAGAAAGCCACTATCATGCTGAGGCATTACAGGCAGACTAAACCTGATGCTTTACAGACTATTTAATACTAGACATATATATCATAGTTGGTTCGAATTGAACATTGGTTTTTATATATCAACAAGTGTAGTACTGGTTTAGTAGTAATTAAATTAACAAGTAGTTGAATAACAAGTCAGAGTATTATATTTTAGCACATTGTACCTAATGAGATTGAGACCATTTTAGTTTTGAAATAATCTTACAAAATTTGGCAATTTTTGAGTTGATATTAAAATGGTATAAAATACCGACAGGTTGTTAGGTAAGACACATATGCAGCAGTTAGGTATCTTTATTTCGAAACGTTTCGCCTACACAATAGGCTTCTTCAGTCGAGTACAGAAAAGCTGATACAAGAGACGTGAAGACGATGTAATCAGTCCATCACCCTTGAAGTTTTGAGGTGGTCAGTCCCTCAGTCTGGAGAAGAGTATTGTTCCATAGTCTGTAACAATATTGTTTCAGACTATGGAACAATACTCTTCTCCATACTGAGGGACTGACCACCTCAAAACTTCAAGGGTGATGGACTGATTACATCGTCTTCACGTCTCTTGTATCAACTTTTCTGTACTCGACTGAAGAAGCCTATTGTGTAGGCGAAACGTTTCGAAATAAAGATACCTAACTGCTGCATATGTGTCTTACCTAACAACAATTTTTGAGTTGATGGTGGCGATAATATATAGTGTTTGTGTTGTTAGTTTTAGGAGATGAGGCAAGTTCTAAGTAGAGCCTTGAATTGTGCAGGCAGCTGGGGCCCTTTTGTATTTTCAGGCAATGAATTCCAGATTTTAGGGAGAGATGGACACAGAGGGATATCAAAGTGTTTTGTGTCTTGTGTTATGCAAGTCCGTTATATTGTAGTTCTCAAGAAGGAGCTTGAGAGGAGGATTTATATTGGAGAATAATGTTCTGTGTATGTAGTATGCACAATAATATGAGCGAATATTTTGTATGTTAAGCAGGTTCAAGCTCTTAAAAATAGCGGTGGGATGTGTTGCCTGGCGCAGGAGTGTGTAATCAATCTCACAGCAGTTTTCTGCTGTATAAATAAAGGTTTAAGGTGATCTGCTGTGGTTGAACCCCGTGTACAAATACCACAGGTGAGATATGGGTAGATGAGAGTGGTAAAGAGTAAGTAGTGCCGTTTGGGATACATAGTACAGCATCTTACGAGAGGGTGCTTACCGTTTTGCTTGGCCTAAATCCAAACAGTGGGATACAAAGTATATATGTCAAAAGCTGAAGACTGAACACCGTAAATTATCTTTGCTCCTGTAGCCACAAATAAGTAATCATGAACACGAAATTAAGCACAGATATACAGATACCACACTAGAAATATGAATAGCCACTGAAGCAGATATTTACCTGGAGTTTACCTGGAGAGAGTTCCGGGGATTAACGCCCCCGCGGCCCGGTCTGTGACCAGGCCTCCTGGTGGATCAGAGCCTGATCAACCAGGCTGTTGCTGCTGGCTGCAAGCAAACCAACGTACGAGCCACAACCCGGCTGATCAGGAACTGACTTTAGGTGCTTGTTCAGTGCCAGCTTGAAGACTGCCAGGGGTCTGTTGGTAATGCCCCTTATGTGTGCTGGGAGGCAGTTGAACAGTCTCGGGCCCCTGACACTTATTGTATGGTCTCTTAACGTGCTAGTGACACCCCTGCTTTTCATTGGGGGGATGGTGCATCGTCTGCCAAGTCTTTTGCTTTCGTAGTGAGTGATTTTCGTGTGCAAGTTCGGTACTAGTCCCTCTAGGATTTTCCAGGTGTATATAATCATGTATCTCTCCCTCCTGCGTTCCAGGAAATACAGGTTTAGGAACCTCAAGCGCTCCCAATAATTGAGGTGTTTTATCTCCGTTATGCGCGCCGTGAAAGTTCTCTGTACATTTTCTAGGTCGGCAATTTCACCTGCCTTGAAAGGTGCTGTTAGAGTGCAGCAATATTCCAGCCTAGATAGAACAAGTGACCTGAAGAGTGTCATCATGGGCTTGGCCTCCCTAGTTTTGAAGGTTCTCATTATCCATCCTGTCATTTTTCTAGCAGATGCGATTGATACAATGTTATGGTCCTTGAAGGTGAGATCCTCCGACATAATCACTCCCAGGTCTTTGACGTTGGTGTTTCGCTCTATTTTGTAGCCTCAATTGAGGAGGCTATGTGGAACGAAGCTGAGAGGATGAGAGGGAGAAAGTAATGACTTAAAGATAATAATGATAACATACAGATATGTAAACAGGAAATACGGGTGAGGCTTCAAGACATTAAGAATAGGCCAAGGCTTGACGAAGACCGGATAGAGGCCATCATACTGAAAGTAAAAATTTTCAGATTGATATCAAATGAAGATAATTAACCTGGATAATAATACAATCATTTTAAGAGTTTAACCAGAGTGTATTATACAGTTCTGTGGATAATTCTAGAAAACCTAGATATGTGGGTTATTTCCTTTAGGGTCCGTTGGTGCTTCCTTAGAGAGAAGTAACGGTCAAATAACTCTAGGTGAAAGAGGGAGTGAGTGCCTTACCAGTAAACCCGGACTCGCAAAAGAATCAAACAAGGGTTGTGACTAACACTACCACTGAGCTACCAGTCACATTAAACCAGATATAGTGAAGACAAAACAAAACATCGAAACAAATCGTGATTGAACTAAGACTGAATTATAATAACGAGTTTTAATTCTAAAAAGTACACTTTGCAATTGGTATAGAATAATGCTACTCTATTGACATAATTTATAGAAAGTTACTGGTTATCCAGAACATTTCAGTCTTGTGATTAACTTATAACCACTAAACAATTGTTTAAATCAGTTGGTTTAGTTGAAATTTAGGAGTTTACGATCATTAACCATTTATATTTTGGGATTTATGTAACGAATTTGGTGTTACTTTTTTTCTGTGGTTATAAAACATTACGTACTGCATTGTGATGAGAACATGAATGTTAATATATACACAAATAACCCGCACACAGAAGAGAGGAGCTTACGACGACGTTTCGGTCTGACTTGGACCATTTACAAAGTCACACTAACGAAAAGGAGAGAAAGAGGGAGTATATGTAGGCAGGAGGAGGTAAAGGTAATATGGAGGAGGAGGAGCCAGTCAAATATTAATAAAGAGGAGCACTGCGAGGAAGCTAGCTAGCTAGCTAGGGGCCCACAGAGGGAAAGAGCAAGAACACAGAGGAGGGGGGGGGATAAAATAAATAACTAATGAAGGAACAAATACCCAAGGCAGAAGACAACCCAAAGGAGACAAGGGAAAAAGGAAAGGGGAAGAGGGAGAAGAAAAAGGAGGACTCGGGTTAAGTCACGGGTATTCTGAAGTTTGGAGCATTTTACAATGTAGTGGGAGAGGAAAGCATCGACAGAGACGAAGCCACGACTAGGATTCACACAAGTTATATATTAGGGAGGATTCAACCAGATGGCGACTGATTAAGTTAGAAGTAGGGAAGCCAGTTTTAGCAGAAGATCAGTCGATAGGATGACTGATCTCTGACGTGACAGAAAAGAGCATTGTTAATGTCAGCAAGCCTAACACTACCTTAGTGCTCCCTAAGTCTGTCAGAAAGAGAACGGCCAGTTTCTCCAAAGTACTGAAGAGGACAGGAGGAACAAGAAATAGAGTAGACACCAGGAACATTTGTAGAGGGAAGAGTGTTAGTCTGCCGGAAAATAAGTTTGATGTTTAAGGAACGGAGAGAGTTGTTGAGATTAGAAAGGCCGGAAATGTAGGGAAGACAGAGGACAGAGTTCCCAGGAGTAGAGAGTTTGAGAGAGAAGCAGTTTAGCAAGTGAGAAATCAGAGTCTATGAAATGGGAATGGTAGCCAAGACAGGAAAATTAATTATGAAGAGTGGAAATTTCTGATTGAAGGAACTGAGGATCACAAATGTGTAGAGCACGGAGAAAGAGGGAGATAACACTTTTCTTGACAGAGGAAGCATAAGAAAAGCGGTGAATGTACATGCCACTGCACAGCTTGCGGTAAACGGAAAAGGCAAAACCTGTATCTGAGTGGTGGACATGAACATCAAGGAAAAGGAGCAAGGAATTAGATTCCCATTCAGCTTTAAAGTTAATGGAAGGGGCGAGATTATTAAGAGCATTAAGAAATGGTTGGAAGAGACTATAGTCATGAGGCCACAGAGCAAAGATGTCATCAACATAGCAGAGCCAGAGTGTAGGTCGCACATCGATGGCAGGAAGAACAGTCTCGAAGTATTCCATGAAATGATTAGCAAGGACAGGAGAGAGGAGAGCCCATAGTCCATACACTCCCTCGTTCTCTCCTTTTCATTAGTGTGACTTTGTAAATGGTCCAAATCGGGCCGAAACGTCGTCATAAGCTCCTCTCTTCTATGTACGGGTTGTGTATTGTTCCAGTCAGGGAACAATACAGGGAACAATGTTAATATATATTTCCACCATGGCGGAACCAGGCCATGGCGCAACCAAACCGTGGCGGAACCAGGCCAAGGGGCAACCAAACCGTGGCGGAACCAGGCCAAGGGGCAACCAAACCGTGGCGGAACCAGGCCAAGGGGCAACCAAACCGTGGCGGAACCAGGCCAAGGGGCAACCAAACCGTGGCGGAACCAGGCCAAGGGGCAACCAAACCGTGGCGGAACCAGGCCAAGGGGCAACCAAACCGTGGCGGAACCAGGCCAAGGGGCAACCAAACCGTGGCGGAACCAGGCCAAGGGGCAACCAAACCGTGGCGGAACCAGGCCAAGGGGCAACCAAACCGTGGCGGAACCAGGCCAAGGGGCAACCAAACCGTGGCGGAACCAGGCCAAGGGGCAACCAAACCGTGGCGGAACCAGGCCAAGGGGCAACCAAACCGTGGCGGAACCAGGCCAAGGGGCAACCAAACCGTGGCGGAACCAGGCCAAGGGGCAACCAAACCGTGGCGGAACCAGGCCAAGGGGCAACCAAACCGTGGCGGAACCAGGCCAAGGGGCAACCAAACCGTGGCGGAACCAGGCCAAGGGGCAACCAAACCGTGGCGGAACCAGGCCATGGCGCAACCAAACCGTGGCGGAACCAGGCCATGGCGCAACCAAACCGTGGCAGAACCAGGCCATGGCGCAACCAAACCGTGGCAGAGCCAGGCCATGGCACAACCAAACCGTGGCAGAGCCAGGCCATGGCGCAACCAAACCGTGGCAGAACCAGGCCATGGCGCAACCAAACCGTGGCAGAACCAGGCCATGGCGCAACCAAACCGTGGCAGAACCAGGCCATGGCGCAACCAAACCGTGGCAGAACCAGGCCATGGTGCAACCAAACCGTGGCAGAACCAGGCCATGGTGCAACCAAACCGTGGTAGAACCAGGCCATGGTGCAACCAAACCGTGGTAGAACCAGACCATGGTGCAACCAAACCATGATAGAATCAGACTATGGTGCAACCAAACCATGGTAGAACCAGACCAAGGTGGAACAAGACCATGGTGGAACCAGACCATCGTAGAACTTGTCCACCGTGGAACCATACCAAATGGAACCAGACAAAGACAAACCAGTCCAAGATATTATACTAATAGCAGGAGTGTAAGAAATAAGACAGATGAGCTAAGATTAATTGCAAGTGCAGGAAACAGATATCATTGCTATAACAGAGACCTGGCTCAATCTGAAAGATAGAGATGCCCTCTGAATGTCACATACAAGGCTATAAATTATTCCACACTGACAGGGTCAACAGGAAGGGTGGTGGAGTAGCGATGTATGTCAGAGACAATTTAAATTGTGTTAGACTAAGATGTAAAATTAGAAGCGTCAGCGGCTGAATCTGTTTGGTTACAGCTTCTCGAGGGCCGAGAAAAACTAGTTTTGGGTGTGATTTACAGGGCCCCAAATCTTGATAGGGAGTGCAGTAAACTTCTATGGAATGAAATTCGTAAGGCCTCTACATACGAAAATGTGTTAATGGGAGATTTCAACTATAGACAGATTGACTGGAGCCATTTGATAGGAAATTTAGAATCAAGTGACTTTCTTGATACTATTCAGGATTGTTTTTTAAAACAGTTTGTGAGAGAGCCAACTAGAGGAAATAACCTGCTTGACTTGGTTCTTGCCAGCAGGGAAACGCTAATTAATAATCTTGAGGTTAATGATGAGCTTGGGGAAAGTGATCACAAATCACTCAGTTTTAATATATCATTGAATTCTCCTAATAACGGCAATCGAGTCTCTGTCCCTGACTTCCGCTTGGCTGATTTCATAGGACTGAAAAATTACTTGGGTGGGCTGAGCTGGAATGACCTGACTATGGGTCCGGTAGGTGGTGATTGCCGATATGACGTTTTCCAGGGCATAGTTCTAGCTGCTCAGACAACTTATGTTCCAAATAGGGAAATCAGATCAAGCAAAAATGGTCCTAAATGGATGACCAATAGATTAAAACATCTCATTGGTCAAAAGAGAGGCATATATAGGCAAATCAAAAGAGGAGAGGGGCAATTAAGAAATCGATATATTCAGTTAAAGAAAAATAAAAAAGGGAATTAGAAAGCAAAAAGAGATTATGAGGGTAAAGTTGCAAGAGAATCGAAGACTAACCCAAAAGGATTCTTTCAGGTATACAGAAGTAAGATCAGGGACAAGATAGGCCCACTCGGGTCAGCTCACAGACAGTGATAAGGAAATGGGTAGAATTTTTAACACATACTTCCTCTCAGTTTTTACTCAGGAAGATACTAGTGATATTCCAGAAATAATAATTTATGTAGAACAGGATGATAATAAACTATGCACGATTAAGGTCACAAGTGACGTGGTCCTTAGGCAAATTGATAAATTAAAACCTAACAAATCCCCAGGCCCTGATGAACTGTATGCAAGGGTTCTAAAGGAATGTAAAGAGGAGCTTAGCAAACCTCTGGCTAATCTTTTCAATATATCACTACAGACTGGCATGGTGCCAGATAAGTGGAAAATGGCAAATGTGATACCTATTTTCAAAGCAGGTGACAGGTCCTTCGCTTTGAACTATAGACCAATAAGCCTAACTTCCATAGTGGGAAAATTTATGGAATCAATAATTGCCGAGGCAGTTCGCAGCCACCTTGAAAACCACAAATTAATCAACGAATCTCAGCATGGTTTTACAAAGGGGCGTTCCTGCCTTACGAATTTAACTGTTTTCACTAAGGTATTTGAGTATTCATTACTAAGGTAATGAATTTGATATTGTGTATATGGACTTCAATAAGGCTTTTGACAGGGTCCCACATCAGAGACTATTGAGGAAAATTAAGGCACATGGAATAGGAGAAATTTTTTCCTGGATAGAGGCATGGTTGACAAATAGGCAGCAGAGAGTTTGCATAAATGGGGAGAAATCAGAGTCGGGAAGCGTCACAAGCGGTGTTCCACAGGGGTCAGTGTTGGGCCCCCTGTTGTTCACAATCTACATAAACGACATTGATGAGGGCATAAAGAGGGACATAAGTAAGTTTGCCGATGACACCAAAATAGGCCGTCGAATTCATTCTGACGAGGATATTAGAGCACTACAGGAAGATTTGAATAGATTGATGCAGTGGTCGGAGAAGTGGCAGATGCAGTTTAATATAGACAAATGCAAAGTTCTAAATGTTGGACAGGAAAATAACCATGCCACATAAACTAAATAATGTCGATCTTAATATTACGGATTGGGAAAAAGATTTAAGAGTTCTGGTTAGCAGTAATCTGAAACCAAGACAACAGTGCATAAGTGTTCGCAATAAAGCTAACAATCCTTGGCTTCATATCAAAAAGCATAAATAATAGGAGTCCTCAGGTTGTTCTTCAACTCTATATATCCTTGGTTAGGCCTCATTTAGATTATGCTGCTCAGTTTTGGTCACCGTATTACAGAATGGATATAAATGCTCTGGAAAACATACAAAGGGGGATGACAAAGTTGATCCCATGTATCAGAAATCTTCCCTATGAGGATAGACTGAGGACCCTGAATCTGCACTCTCTCGAAAGGCGTAGAATTAGGGGAGATATGATTGAGGTGTATAAATGGAAGACAAGAATAAATAAAGGGGATGTCAATAACATGCTGAAAATATCTAGCCTAGATAGGACTCGTAGCAATGGTTTTAAGTTGGAAAAATTCAGATTCAGGAAGGATATAGGAAAGCACTGGTTTGGTAATGGAGTTGTGGATGAGTGGAACAAACTCCCAAGTACAGTTATAGAGGATAAAACGTTGTGGAGTTTTAAAAATAGGTTAGATAAATACATGAGTGGGTGTGGGTGGGTGTGAGTTGGACCTGATTAGCTTGTGCTACTAGGTCAGTTGCCGTGTTCCTTCCTTAAGTGAATGTGACCTGACCTGACTAGGTTGGGGCATTGGCTTAAGCCGGTAGACTTGGACCTGCCTCGTATGGGCCAGTAGGCCTGCTGCAGTATTCCTTCTTTCTTATGTTCTTATGTTGAACTATACCAAGGTGAACCAGTTCAAGGTGAACCAATCCAAGGTAAAACCAGGTAAAGGGAAACCAAACCAATATGAACTAGACCAAGAGGAACCAGACTAACAAGAACCACAGCATGTAAAATCTCTACTAGAGGAACAGATGCAAGGGCAAGAAGAGCAAGAGGATCTGGACTAAGAAAAACTGGACCAAGAGGAACTGGACCAAGAGGAACTGGACCAAGAGGAACTGCACCAGTAAGTTTATTCAGGTATACACAAAGAGTTACACCGAGAGGAACTGGACCAAAAGGAACTGAACCAAGAAAAACTGGACCAAGAGGAACTGGAACAAGAGGAAGCAGACTAAAAAGGGCTCTGGTGTCCTGGTGGCTAACGCTCTCACTTCACACGGCGAGGGTCTGGAGTTTACCTGGAGAGAGTTCCGGGGGTCAACGCCCCCGCGGCCCGGTCTGTGACCAGGCCTCCTGGTGGATCAGAGCCTGATCAACCAGGCTGTTGCTGCTGGCTGCACGCAAACCTACGAGCCACAGCCCGGCTGATCAGGAACCGACTTTAGGTGCTTGTCCAGTGCCAGCTTGAAGACTGCCAGGGGTCTGTTGGTAATCCCCCTTATGTATGCTGGGAGGCAGTTGAACAGTCTCGGGCCCCTGACACTTATTGTATGGTCTCTTAACGTGCTAGTGACACCCCTGCTTTTCATTGGGGGATGGTGCATCGTCTGCCAAGTCTTTTGCTTTCGTAGTGAGTGATTTTCGTGTGCAAGTTCGGTACTAGTCCCTCTAGGATTTTCCAGGTGTATATAATCATGTATCTCTCCCGCCTGCGTTCCAGGGAATACAGGTTCAGGAACCTCAAGCGCTCCCAGTAATTAAGGTGTTTTATCTCCGTTATGCGCGCCGTGAAAGTTCTCTGTACATTTTCTAGGTCAGCAATTTCACTTGCCTTGAAAGGTGCTGTTAGTGTGCAGCAATTATCCAGCCTAGATAGAACAAGTGACCTGAAGAGTGTCATCATGGGCTTGGCCTCCCTAGTTTTGAAGGTTCTCATTATCCATCCTGTCATTTTTCTAGCAGATGCGATTGATACAATGTTATGGTCTGGGTTCGATTCCCAGCCAGAGTAGAAACATTGGACGTGTTTCTTTCCACCTGTTGTCTATGTTCCCCATCAGTAAAATGGGTACCTGGGTGTGGGTCGACTGGTGTGGGTCGCATCCTGGGACACTGACCTAATTTGCCCGAAATGCGGAGCATAACAAGGGACTTTCTATATAGTAGTATGTCATTGTTGTCAGCTAGGACTGTATACCTTGTACATGTACTTGTAGTAAATAAAGATTAAAAAAAAAAAAAAAAAAACTGAGTAAGAACCAAAGTAGAGAGATCGAGACCAAGAGGAAGAAGAGAAACGCTAAACCACCAGGGACATACAGGGCTCCCAGACAAACCAGAGCAAGAGGAAGCATAGCGATGAAGAACAACAAGAAGTATAGCAATAAAGAACAACAAGAAGTATAGCAATGAAGAACAACAAGAAGCATAGCAATGAAGAACAACAAGAAGCATAGCAATGAAGAACAACAAGAAGCATAGCAATGAAGAACAACAAGAAGCATAGCAATGAAGAACAACAAGAAATATAGCAATGAAGAACAACAAGAAGTATAGCAATGAAGAACAACAAGAAGTATAGCGATGAAGAACAACAAGAAGTATAGCAATGAAGAACAACAAGAAGTATAGCGATGAAGAACAACAAGAAGTATAGCGATGAAGAACAAGAAGTATAGCAATGAAGAACAAGAAGTATAGCGATGAAGAACAAGAAGTATAGCGATGAAGAACAACAAGAAGTATAGCAATGAAGAACAACAAGTATAGCAATGAAGAACAAGAAGTATAGCGATGAAGAACAAAAAGTATAGCAATGAAGAACAACAAGAAGTATAGCAATGAAGAACAAGAAGTATAGCGATGAAGAACAACAAGTATAGCAATGAAGAACAACAAGAAGTATAGCAATGAAGAACAAGTATAGCGATGAAGAACAACAAGAAGTATAGCAATGAAGAACAACAAGAAGTATAGCGATGAAGAACAACAAGAAGTATAGCAATGAAGAACAAGAAGTATAGCAATAAAGAACAACAAGAAGTATAGCAATAAAGAACAACAAGAAGTATAGCAATGAAGAACAACAAGAAGTATAGCAATGAAGAACAACAAGAAGTATAGCGATGAAGAACAACAAGAAGTATAGCAATAAAGAACAACAAGAAGTATAGCAATGAAGAACAACAAGAAGCATAGCAATGAAGAACAACAAGAAGTATAGCAATGAAGAACAAGAAGGGAAATCAAACTCTTGAGCAACACAACTGTTGAATTCTGCGCTGAGGAACTTGAACGCGATGATTCCTAGGTAACGTCATCAAGGCTGGAGTGACCACAACACAACGTTATCAAGGCTGGAGTGACTACAACACAACGTTATCAAGGCTGGAGTGACTACAACACAACGTTACCAAGGCTGGAGTGACTACAACACAACGTTACCAAGGCTGGAGTGACTACAACACAACGTTACCAAGGCTGGAGTGACTACAACACAACGTTACCAAGGCTGGAGTGACTACAACACAACGTTACCAAGGCTGGAGTGACTACAACACAACGTTACCAAGGCTGGAGTGACTACAACACAACGTTATCAAGGCTAGAGTGACCACAACACAACGTCATCAAGGCTGGAGTGACCACAACACAACGTCATCAAGGCTGGAGTGACCACAACACAACGTCATCAAGGCTGGAGTGACCACAACACAACGTCATCAAGGCTGGAGTGACCACAACACAACGTCATCAAGGCTGGAGTGACCACAACACAACGTTATCAAGGCTGGAGTGACCACAACACAACGTTATCAAGGCTGGAGTGACTACAACACAACGTTATCAAGGCTGGAGTGACTACAACACAACGTTATCAAGGCTGGAGTGACTACAACACAACGTTATCAAGGCTGGAGTGACTACAACACAACGTTATCAAGGCTGGAGTGACTACAACACAACGTTATCAAGGCTGGAGTGACTACAACACAACGTTACCAAGGCTGGAGTGACTACAACACAACGTTATCAAGGCTGGAGTGACTACAACACAACGTTATCAAGGCTGGAGTGACTACAACACAACGTTATCAAGGCTGGAGTGACTACAACACAACGTTATCAAGGCTGGAGTGACTACAACACAACGTTATCAAGGCTGGAGTGACTACAACACAACGTTATCAAGGCTGGAGTGACTACAACACAACGTTATCAAGGCTGGTGTGACCACAACACAACGTCATCAAGGCTGGTGTGACCACAACACAACGTCATCAAGGCTGGTGTGACCACAACATTCACTAACAACCTGTTAGACACAGGATGCAGCAAAAAATAGTCATTTATCACCAGAATATTCTTGGTCACTAAACCAGCTACTAAATAAAACATTTATATTCTTACAAATGAACAATACCAAAACTGTTGTTTTCAGTATATCATGATAATATTATATGGAGTTGGTAACGCAAGACAACACTGTTCGTTACCACATAACTTACTAATAACTGGAGGGAGTATTTAAATAACGTTACCTACCTAGCGGAGGGCAGCTGAGACTAACGTAAATCAGTTAGTGCGAGTTAGGGGAGAGTATAAACACTGCTCCGTAAGAGTTGGGACCAGGAGCTGTAACTCAACCCCAGCAAACAGGGTATAACTAGTGGAGCACACAGGTTGAGACACACACACGCAGACAGCACCTACACCAGGGCTCAGCAGCTACTGACGGACCTTCACTACTTACACACAATCTTTCCTCATCCGCCTGCCCAGTGTTCCGACCCCATCACTAGACCTCGACTTCAGCTTAATCTTCTCAGCTCTCAGTCAGAATCACACTCGCGTAAATTAAAAAAAAAAAGCATTGCCAACGTAAAGATGTTTTATATTGCAAAATTTTTAAGATGTAATTGAAAATCTCATTGATAAACGAATCACCAGAAAGTAACATTGACTTCATTATCAGAACTTACAATGATTCCATTTAACTTCAGCTTAATTACGTTTCTAGCACTCACCTGTATTTTTTCACGCCCAGCGCTACCATGAGGTAGACGCTGCTTACTTGCCTAAATTATATACATACTAAGGACTATGTTTAATTAAGTTCTGAAAGCCACAATTTTGATTTCATTTTAAATTTATTTGGGTCTGGCCAGTTAGTATATGTGTGAACACGACAGAGAGCACTTCAGCCTGGTTCAGGGAACCATGGTGAACACGACAGAGAGCACTTCAGCATGGTTCAGGGAACCATGGTGAACACGACAGAGAGCACTTCAGCCTGGTTCAGGGAACCATGGTGAACACGACAGAGAGCACTTCAGCCTGGTTCAGGGAACCATGGTGAACACGACAGAGAGCACTTCAGCCTGGTTCAGGGAACCATGGTGAACACGACAGAGAGCACTTCAGCCTGGTTCAGGGAACCATGGTGAACCACACCTCTCCTACACACTGCTAATGAAATTCGATTTTCATAAATTTCTAACTTGTTTTTAGGTATGATCTAGAAATAGTTATTCTTATTCATAGTGATTTTGCTGGGTTAGTTTAAATCTGCATTATTTACTACTTTGGAAAATTTTTACATAATTTTCCTGAAAGGTAGAAGATATAAATGAATATATTAATTATGTAATAGAATGTGACAGTGATTTAACCCTTTCGAGAAATTTCGAGTAAGTGGGGGAGGTAGAGCATTATTATTATAATCAAGGGGGAAGCGCTAAACCCGGAGGATTATACAGCGCCTGGGGGGGGGGGGATATGTGGAAGGCATTCAGGCTTAATTCGGGGAACTGGAGCACAGATCCAATTCCCTAAATCAAGAGCCCCTCACCAACATCAAGGAACCTTCCTTGAGGGGGGAGGGAGGGGGGGCAGGTAGAACAGCCGGGTGAGTGACGCCGCAGAAGACGCCATGATGAATGTGTGTACACTAGACAACTGTGCAATATAATCAGGCGTTCTTGAAGGTCAGTTGGTGTATATTGGCCTCAGTCCATAAACAAGAAATTATTGACAAGTTCCTGCTGAAGAACTTGGATAGTGTGGAAAACCCTTACAATTCAAGGACAGGGAAAACAGAAAACTCGAACCCTTCCCAGCAACACAGTTTAGCTAAGTGAAGCTTAACCATAATACATAGTAGTTTTTGAGTTGGCCATCATAAATTCTAGCTGTAGTGGTAGTAATAGTGTGTTCCATCAGCAATAAGTGTCTTCCTGTGAGAAATGGTAAGTTAATATGTATAAAATTTATTGTTATAATGATATGGTTGCAAGCAAACCTTCCCTAGTTTCTAAAAATATTCTCATTAACAATTTCTAACAGTCAGATCCTAAAATCATATACAGTCCACATTTATCATTTACCATTATTAGTATTAATATTTAATATTGTAGTTATTAATTTAATGTTAGGTCTAGTTTTTTGTGGAAGTGGGCATCGAGGGAGTGACAGTTTGGCGACCTACTGTGACTAGTGACAGTTTGGCGACCTACTGTGACTAGTGACAGTTTGGCGACCTACTGTGACTAGTGACAGTTTGGCGACCTACTGTGACTAGTGACAGTTTGGCGACCTACTGTGACTAGTGACAGTTTGGCGACCTACTGTGACTAGTGACAGTTTGGCGACCTACTGTGACTAGTGACAGTTTGGCGACCTACTGTGACTAGTGACAGTTTTTTTTATATTTTTATTTAAAACATAGAACAAATACAATAATGTATAAGAGTATAAAATTAAAAACCATACTAGATATTACCAAACCTCTAGTACACAATCCCGGTACATTGAAAGAACACCATAGATCATGGCCATATTACAACCATATACATAACCCACAACCATATACATAACCCACAACCATATACATAACCCACAACCATATACATAACCCACAATACATAACCAACAACCATATACATAACCCACAACCATATACATAACCAACATATACATAACCTACAACCATATACATAACCTACAACCATATACATAACCCACAACCATATACATAACCCACAACCATACATATACATAACCCACAACCATATACATAACCAACAACCATATACATAACCCACAACCATATACATAACCAACAACCATATACATAACCCACAAATATATACATAACCCACAACCATATACATAACCCACAACCATATACATAACCCACAACCATATACATAACCCACAACCATATACATAACCAACAACCATATACATAACCCACAACCATATACATGACCTATACATAACCCACAACCATATACATAACCCACAACCATATACATAACCAACAACCATATACATAACCCACAACCATATACATAACCCACAACCATATACATAACCCACAACCATATACATAACCCACAACCATATACATAACCAACAACCATATACATAACCCACAACCATATACATAACCCACAACCATATACATAACCCACAACCATATACATAACCCACAACCATATACATAACCCACAACCATATACATAACCAACAACCATATACATAACCTACAACCATATACATAACCTACAACCATATACATAACCAACAACCATATACATAACCCACAACCATATACATAACCAACAACCATATACATAACCCACAACCATATACATAACCCACAACCATATACATAACCCACAACCATATACATAACCCACAACCATATACATAACCCACAACCATATACATACCCTACAAACCCTCCTTTTACAATAATTATTGCCAGTGCAGACACAGCTGACACTTCTACCCCCCCCCCGTATGTACAGTCCCCGTTCTAAATAACATACATTGAATTATCCTAATGAATGGTCATACACTGACCTCATCAAAACCTAAGAGTTTTTTTTTTATATTTTATTTAAAAACAACATACACATGATACAAGCCAACAATTAGCAAATCAAAAAACCGTGACAGACAATGTCAGTACACACACACAAAAAAAAAAAAAATTAACATATTGATATAACGAAATTCTACCGTAATAAACCCAACCCGTTTACGGGGGAAAAAAAAAAACATACCGACTACTAAACAGAACGTCGGAGTCATTATAAAACATGTAGGAATAAGTCCTATAAACATGTATATATGCACATACATACACATGCACATATACACATACATGTATGTGCACATATGTTCTTACAGAACAGACTGGATTATACTAGAACAAAAAAACAAACACAAAAAGACTTATCACTAAATAAACTAGACATAAACTAAATATATAACATCCAGAACAGAAGTGGCAGACAATGTCAGGTACACACAAAACATTGTAACACATTGATATAACAAATTCTACTAAAATAACCCAACCAACCGACTTCCAAACAAACAGTCGGAGTCATTATAAAACATGTAGGAACGAGTCCTACAATCATATATATGTGTATACATATACGCATGCATATACACACATACGTGTATGTGCACTTGTTCGTACAGAACAAACTGGATCATACATAGAAATAAAGCGCTAAGTGACTGTCACCAAATAAACTAAAAATATTACATTCAATGATATAACTATACCTAGGTGGTTTGAGGACGGCGCAGCTAACGTTGCATCAGAGGGTCATTGTGACGAACGTGCTGTTGTATAGTAAGATATGGCACGTGGTGGCAGTATACCCGCTGAGGCGGCGAGAGGTGCAACGGTTGCAACATGGGATTTTCCGATTTATATGGGGATCGGGTTGTGACTGGCTAAGTAGAGGGGTGGTGACGCTTCCCGTTAGCCACGGGGGGCTGGGGCTTATACATAGTGGGAAAATTTATGGAATCAATAATTGCCGAGGCAGTTCGTAGCCACCTTGAAAAGCATAAATTAATCAACGAATCTCAGCATGGTTTTACAAAGGGACGTTCCTGCCTTACGAATTTATTAACTTTTTTCACTAAGGTATTTGAGGAGGTAGATCATGGTAACGAATATGATATTGTGTATATGGACTTCAGTAAGGCTTTTGACAGGGTCCCACATCAGAGACTATTGAGGAAAATTAAAGCACATGGAATAGGAGGAGAAATTTTTTCCTGGATAGAGGCATGGTTGACAAATAGGCAGCAGAGAGTTTGCATAAATGGGGAGAAATCAGAGTGGGGAAGCGTCACGAGTGGTGTTCCACAGGGGTCAGTGTTGGGCCCCCTGCTGTTCACAATCTACATAAACGACATAGATGAGGGCATAAAGAGCGACATCGGCAAGTTTGCCGATGACACCAAAATAGGCCGTCGAATTCATTCTGACGAGGACATTCGAGCACTCCAGGAAGATTTGAATAGACTGATGCAGTGGTCGGAGAAGTGGCAGATGCAGTTTAATATAGACAAATGCAAAGTTCTAAATGTTGGACAGGACAATAACCATGCCACATATAAACTAAATAATGTAGATCTTAATATTACGGATTGCGAAAAAGATTTAGGAGTTCTGGTTAGCAGTAATCTGAAACCAAGACAACAGTGCATAAGTGTTCGCAATAAAGCTAATAGAATCCTTGGCTTCATATCAAGAAGCATAAATAATAGGAGTCCTCAGGTTGTTCTTCAACTCTATACATCCTTGGTTAGGCCTCATTTAGATTATGCTGCACAGTTTTGGTCACCGTATTACAGAATGGATATAAATTCTCTGGAAAATGTACAAAGGAGGATGACAAAGATGATCCCATGTATCAGAAACCTTCCCTATGAGGATAGACTAAGGGCCCTGAAACTGCACTCTCTAGAAAGACGTAGAATTAGGGGGGATATGATTGAGGTTTATAAGTGGAAGACAGGAATAAATAAAGGGGATGTAAATAGTGTGCTGATAATATCTAGCCTAGACAGGACTCGCAGCAATGGTTTTAAGTTGGAAAAATTCAGATTCAGGAGGGATATAGGAAAGTACTGGTTTGGTAATAGAGTTGTGGATGAGTGGAACAAACTCCCAAGTACCGTTATAGAGGCCAGAACGTTGTGTAGCTTTAAAAATAGGTTGGATAAATACATGAGTAGATGTGGGTGGGTGTGAGTTAGACCTGATAGCTTGTGCTAACGGGTCGGTTGCCGTGTTCCTCCCTTGAGTCAATGTGACCTGACCTGACTAGGTTGGGTGCATTGGCTTAAGCCGGTAGGGACTTGGACCTGCCTCGCATGGGCCAGTAGGCCTTCTGCAGTGTTCCTTCGTTCTTATGTTCTTATGTTCTTATTTAGAAAAGCGTATGATGAGTGTGTATCTAAAACGCGGGTATTTGGGGGAGGTGGGGGCGAGGAAAGGGGGGCTAGAAAAACTGCGTATGGATATGCAACGATGGTGGGGGGGTAAGGATTTAATGATTGGTGAGGCCATGTTGAGGGTTTTAATGACGGTGAGGGATCCGAAGCGCCTTAAATTGAGGATTCTTGAGAGGGTGGGTGGTGGGTCTGTGGTGGCGGCAGTTGAGGGGGCATACCCCATGTATGCGTGGGGGAATATCTGGAAATGTTTACGGCAATTGCGTATTAAACCAGGTGTAAGGGAGGTAATGTTTAGGTTTCTACATGGAATCTTGCCGTCTGGTGTTGTGTTATTTAATAGGAGACTAAGGGAGGGTGGGGAGTGCAAGGCGTGTGGATGTTCCGAGACTATTTTTCATGCGGTGTATTTTTGTAATTATTTAGAAGCTGTAAGGGTATGGTTAGGTAGGGTAGTTAGGTTAGTGGGTGGGGAAGGGTTACAGGTGTTAAGGGTGTTAAGTTTAGATATAGGTGGGATGAGTCAGATGGTGGTAAATGTGGTTGTGTATGTGGTCACTGATTTTATTTATACGTCTTGGGCTATGAGGGAAGTGGGTGTGAGGGAAGTGGGTGTGAGGGAGGTGGGTGTGGATGAAAGAATTAAGGTGTTAGCGGCCACCATTTATAGAACTAAGTGTCGAAATAGGGATGTTTATGGGGGAAGGTGGGAGACAGTGTTTACTGAGGGATACCGGAGTTTTAAGTTGAAGGATTTACGGGATTTAAGTGTAAATGGGTAGCGACGGGCTAGTTTCTTGAGCGGAGATGTGTTTATCTGGAGTTTATCTGGAGAGAGTTCCGGGGGTCAACGCCCCCGCGGCCCGGTCTGTGACCAGGCCTCCTTAGGTCAGTGTCCCAGGATGCGACCCACACCAGTCGACTAACACCCAGGTACCCATTTTACTGATGGGGAACATAGACAACAGGTGGAAAGAAACACGTCCAATGTTTCTACTCTGGCTGGGAATCGAACCCAGGCCCTCGCCGTGTGAAGCGAGAGCGTTAACCACCAGGCCACCAGGTGTAATACTAACACAGGTGTTACTGACACAGGTGTGTTAGTGACACATGTGTGTTACTGACACAGGCGTGTTACTGACACAGGTGATACTGACACAGGTGTGTTACTGACTCAGGTGTGTTACTGACACAGGTGTTGCTGACACATGTGTGCTACTGACACAGGTGTTGCTGACACAGGTGTGTTACTGACACAGGTGTTACTGACACAGGTGTGTTACTGACACAGGTGCGTTACTGACACAGGTGTTACTGACACGCATGTTACTGATACAGGTGTTACTGACACAGGTGTGTTACTGACAGGTGTTGCCGACACATGTGTTACTGACACAGGTGTTACTGACACAGGTGTTACTAACACAGGTGTTACTGACACAGGTGTGTTACTGACACAGGCATGTTACTGACACAGGTGTTACTGACATAGGTGTGTTACTGACACAGGTGTGTTACTGACACAGGAGTGTTATTGATACAGGTGTGTTACTGACAGAGGTGTTACTGACACACGTGTGCTACTGACACAGGTGTTGCTGACACAGGTGTGTTACTGTGTGGATGGCTTTTAAAGTGTGTGACTGGATTTGCACTGATACATTTATGCTTTTCTGAGTAGTGAGTGTGGTGTGGGTGGTGTTTTTACACATGTGTTCCCTTTATGTTGTGAAGATTTTGGATAGTATATGTACGTAATGTATTGGAGCACTACATCATTGTGTGTATACAAGGTGAATGAAAGGGTAGAATCTTAAAGTTTTTGTGTGTGTGAGAATGACTGTTCGTTATTGTGAGAGTGCCTTCAAAGATGTTATAGAAAGCATATACTAAATGGTGTTACTAAGGTATGCCATATGACTGTATCGAATATGCTGTGATACAAAGTCCGGGGTTTCCCTTCTTGTTGGATGCATTCTGTAAGACAATTTCTGTATTCAGAAGGTTCGAAGTTTAAATAGCTGTAATGAGTAACGTGGTACAGTTTTATATTATGCGAGATTGTATTTTTGTACATAAGGCCTAACATATAATGTTTCAGCGGCCTGGTTAAGATTATATAGTACATGTCGTGTGACACTGTATGTGTAGGGTAGTGTTAAATATTTTAAGTACACGCTGTTGTTTTCCCTTTGCTATTTTATTGTTTAAAGTCACATATAAGAGTATATGTAAGGTAATATAAAAATGTATATTGATTTTGTGTAAATACGCAATTTCAGATGACTTTGTTGGATCAGGTGTGCATATGAGTTCAAGTAGCGGTGTATATTATGTATTAATACTGGTATAGGGTATATAGTGTATGAAGAAGTCTTGGGTGGATTGCACCCGTGCTGAGATATAGAGTATATTATCCTTGTATGCTAGGCAAAGTTTTCATAATTGTTACTTAGAGCAAGTAGTATCCTGCGCTCTTATAGTATGTCATTGTTTTGTAGGTGTTTGATGGGGGGGGGGTACATTTTACTTCCAGAGCACATATGTACGACTTTATAAATGTACCTTTGGTGGGGGGTGGATGTATAGGTTTTAATGGTATGTGGTGAGGTTTTTACCTTTAAGAATTGTTTTGTATATAAAACTTGGCATAAGATGTTTAAGTGTGCTGAAATAGATTCTCTGGATATGTTGTTGGTACACCTGTGCGAAGTTTCTTTTTCTTTTTTGATTGTGTATACGTATGTTGTACATTAATTTTGTTGTTACATGTTGATTGGTTTCGTAACATGTTTGCTTACACGTATAATGTATACTGTATTTTAAATACAAAAAAAAAAAAAAAAAAAAAAAAAAAAAAAAAAAAAAAAAATGTATAGAGGATGAGGGACAGTTTGTGTCAGCACAAAGTTAAATGTTTATGTGTATTTTGACAATGTAATTTATAATTCTGGGTAAGAACTGATACTATGTTCTTTTATTTATTTAATGTATTGTATTGTTTTAAATAAAATATAAAAAAAAAAAACTATACCTAAGACATTGGTTCCCACAAACACACCTACACACACACAAAGTTAATGTTACTGATTAACACTCAATATATAATAGGACCTTCCATACAAAATAAGGGTATATATAAACCCCATCAAATACTTATATATTTTCGCACATAGTTCATAAAGTACCCATTCAATACGATAAAAAAGAGACGTATGACAAGGATAAATCTATTATCAGATTCGAATATATAAAACATATCCTCACAATATACATATAAATATAAACCCCCTATATAAAATGGTTCTTATAACAATAAGAGAAAAAACAGAAAATCACATACAACTTTTGACTCTGTGATTTTACAAATTCATAAGGTCTACATACCCCGGATCCCCCGACGGCTCCCTGCAAATAAACTTTACCCACATCAACCACCGTGCAAACCAATCAACCTTCCTCATCAGGCTTCCAATCACTCCAAGAGGACACACCACTGAAGAGACCAACCCCTTGCCTCTCACCCCGTCACCAAACGGAGTAGACGTTCAACAGTAAGTCCACGATATCCCTCAGGAAAACTAATTACCCACCTTCCCCCATATAATTGTTTGTTCCTACATGCTGTCCTATAAAAACACGCCGCCAACGCTTTTATCCTAATGTTTCCCTCCACCTCCCTCATCCCCCAAGAAACATACAAGTAATCAACTATTACGTATCTGATAGCCCTCCCCACCTCTTTGGGTACCCCTCCCATATCTAACATTAAAGCCCTAAGGGGTGATATCTGTCCCCCCCCCCAATAAAAAGAAAACCCTCTTCAACCACAATCTTACCACCTCCAAAGCAGAACAAAAATATACTACATGAAAAGCCGTTTCAACTTCCCCACAAAAACCGCATGACGCCTCTCTCACAAAACCCATTCGTCTTAGCACCTCTTTCGATGCTAACGTCCCCATAAGAAATCTATATACTAATTCCCTCGCTCTTGCCGGTATTCTTAATTTACTAAATTCCACCCATATCACTCTCCAATCATATGTGGGATACACTGCCATCCCTTGCATTGATTCCTGACGACGACCCACACCCACTAACCGTTTTACCTTGAGTTTTTTAACATTTTTTTTTTATTTATTTATTTATTAACAATTTGAGCACACATACAGAGGTACAAAAAAATACAGATAAGAGCAGCATGCCAAAGCCACTTATACTATGCATAGCATTACGGGCTGGCTTAAAATTAACTTAAGATTAACTAAGCAATGATGAAATCAGTGATAAAACATTAATGTAAACAGATTACTATAAAGCACAAATGAGTATTACAAAGACAGGTCATATGGTTGCCTGCATTGTTGTACATTCAGTCGTATGGAGTATTTTGTTAGGTAGTGTATTTAAAAAATAATAAAGTTAGATTGGGTTTTAGGTTTAACATTTATGTGATATAATTGTGAGAAACATTTAAGATATACAATTTATCAGGTTCAGTTATTCAGTATTTATTTGGTTTTGGGTGAGTAAGTGATCTTTGAGAAGAGACTTGAATTTATAAACAGGTAGTGTTTCTTTTATATTTACAGGTAATGAATTCCAGATTTTAGGGCCTTTTATGTGCATTGAGTTTTTGCATAGTGTGAGATGGACACGAGGAACATCAAAGAGTGATCTGTGCCTTGTGTTATGGTCATGTGTTCTGTTGAGGTTGGCAAGGAGATGTTTGAGGGGAGGGTTAATATCAGAGTTAAGTGTTCTATGTATGTAATAGGTGCAGTAATAAGTATGGATGTTTTGTATGGTGAGTAGGTTTAGTGTATTGAATATTGGTGGGGTGTGCTGCCTGTAATGAGAATTTGTTATCATTCTAACTGCAGCCTTTTGTTGGGTAATTAGTGGTCTGAGATGGTTAATTGTTGTTGAGCCCCATGCACAAATTCCATAGGTGAGATAGGGGTAAATAAGAGAGTGATATAGGGCCAGGAGGGCTGACTGTGGAGCATAGTACCGTATCTTCGATAGTATGCCTACAGTCTTGGAAATTTTCTTAGAAATTTGTTGTATATGTGTATGAAATTTGAGTCTATTATCAAGGTGGATTCCTAAGAATTTTCCCTCTGTTAGCTTTGTGATAGGTGATCCGTTTATCATTATGTTAAGAGGGACATCTGTAGCTCTGTTACCAAACTGAATGAAGTAGGTTTTGTCAATGTTTAGTGTAAGTTTGTTAGTCCACATCCAGGTAGATATTTTCTGTAATTCGGTATTTACAGTATTGGCTAGCGTGACTGGGCTCGGGTGGGAGAAGACGTATGTAGTGTCATCTGCAAATAGTGTGGGTTTGAGTAATTGCGAAGCATTTGGTAGGTCATTTATGTATAGGAGAAAGAGAAGAGGGCCAAGGACACTTCCCTGTGGGACACCAACTGTAATTGGTTGTGCAGAAGAGTTTGCCCCATTTGCGTACACATATTGGCTTCTGTTGCTGAGGTAAGACTTGAGGTAGTTGAGGGAGTGCCCTCTTATACCATAGTGTGACAATTTTACGTGGAGCAAGTCATGGTCAACTGTATCAAAAGCTTTACGTAAGTCAATGAAGATCCCCATTGGGACTTCTTTTTTCTCTATTGCAGTGTATATATGTTCTAGCATGTGTATAATAGCATCATTAGTATTTTTATTAAGCCTGAATCCAAATTGGCAGGGGTTGAGTATGTTTTGGGAGATAAGGTAGGAGTAGATTCGTTTATGAATTAATTTTTCGAAGATTTTTGAGAGAGGGTGTAAGTTGGATATTGGCCTATAGTTTTTTTTTTTTTTTATATTTTATTTAAAAAACTGCATATACATAATACATTGTATTACTTACAAAACAAACCACGGTGAAAAATAAAATAAATGGAACATACAGTGAACTTCATACCTCTCCGAACATGAAATTAAACACCAACATTACAAACTAGTCAATAAAACCAACCACATCCACTGTAACTTTATAGAAGTACTTAGTATTGATGACAATACATACATACACATACATATATATACACATACATATATATATATATACACATATACACACACACACATACATATATATAAATTAAATTAATATACAACTCAGATCGGTATACAGAAAAAATACATATAGTTTACTTGCATGTCACAAGTACTTGGCTAAACAGGAGCACCATACCTAACACATACACCACAATATTGAAAACCCAACCTTCCACATCCTTACAAAACAGAATTTTATAAACAGAGCAAATACAATAATGATTATAGTATAAAATTAAAAACCATACTAGATATTACAAAACCTCTAGTACACAATCCCGGTACATTTTAAGAACACCATAGATCAAGGCCATATTACAACCATATACATAACCCCACAACCATATACATAACCTATAAACCCTCCTTTTATAATAATCATTATTGCCAGTGCAGACACAGCTGACACTTCTCCCCCCCCCCCTCCCCGTATGTACAGTCCCCGTTCTAAATAACATACATTGAATTATCCTAATGAAAGGTCATACCCTGACCTCATCAAAACCTAAAAGTTGGTAGTGCATGAACAAGACAAAAACACAAAATTTACAGATATGAAACATTACATTCATATACACCTACACTGTAATAAGTAGAAAAATATACAAATATTAATGTTAACCATGAATTACAAACATTCAAAACATTGCATATAGTGAAGTTCACATTAGCGGTACAATACTAGGCTATGTAAATTATTTAAAGAACCCGAGACTAAAATAAAACTAGAGTAGTTATAAGAAGAAGGCTGCTGTAATGTGCCAGTCCCAAAAGAACTGACACGTATCTCAGAAAAATTTTGTGTTGATACCAACGTGCCAATCTAATTACTTAAAAACGAGATCCTAAGGGCTCGGTATCCTGGCTTTCAAGGAAATTTTAAACCCAGTGAACATAACCATCAGGCTTAGAAATGTAACCCTGGAAACCACACTTATATCTCACTATGACAAACATTCTCGTGAAACATGGCATACCATCCATACCTAATTCTCACTACCTTCCTCTTACACACTACATCAGTTCCAGATAAACCAAAAACAACCCCCCCACTTTACATCCCCCCATAAGGAGACCACTCCTTTGTCCATCCTCAGGGACCCCGCCTAAGGGAACCCACAGTGAGATTCCTATAACCTTCCGGGAAACTTTTTTCCCAAGACGCCCCATAAACCAACTTATTCCTACACTTCGTCCTATAGAATCTGGCCGCCAACGCTTTTATCCTCATATCACCCCTTAATCCCCTCATTCCCCATGAAATGTCCAGATAATCCACTATGATATACATTATAGCCCTTCCAACATCCCTAGGAACTCCCCTTACATCCAGTAGTAAAGCCCTTAAAAGCGGCAAACGACCCCCCCCCCCAACAGTCTGATAACCCCACCCATCCATGATCTCACCCCCTCCAAGGAGGTACAAAAAAAGACCACATGAAACGCCGTTTCAACATCACCACAAAACTGACAAAAAGCCTCTTCCACAAACCCCATACTACATAACACCTCCTTGGAAGCCAGAATCCCCATGATAAACCTATATACTAATTCTCTTACTCTAGCCGGTATCCGAAGCTTACTAAAATCTTTCCAAATAACCCCCCAATCATACGTTGGATACACGGCTACCCCTTGCATAATTCCTTGACCTTTCACTACCCTCACCAACCGTTTCACTTTGATTTTATCCACCTGTTGCACTGTCAATAAAAATCTCAACATATCTTCACAAACCCTCAATTCCTTCCCACTCCACCATTTACGTGCCTCCTCCATAACTCTTCCTACTTTAGCGCCCCTCACACCCCCTTCCCTCATATACCTCCACTTGATATATACAGCCATTACTCTCAGTCCTAAAGGCAACAAACCTAAACCCCCTCTCCGAACATCCGTCATAACTACCTCCTTACTTAACCATGCCCTCCCAAATCCCCACACAAACTTCAGCACCCTCCTCTGCATTTCCACAATGTCTTGTACCTCTAAGGGAAAAACCTCTGCCACCCCCCATACCTTGCTATAGACAAGTGAATTTACCACCACTACCCTCTGATGTAAAGCTAAGTCCCTCGCACTTAAACCTCCTAGTCTACTTAAAACCTTACCCGTGACAGACTCCGAATTTACCCTTCTGCATGCCTGCACTTCCGCCAAATACCATATCCCACATACCTTGATTCTGTCAACCACTGTCCATCCTAACCCTATCCCCAAGCCCCCCCCCTATCCAATTACCGACCTCTAGTAACCTTGATTTCACCGTATTAACTCTCATTCCGGTATTCATACCAAACATCTGAATCACTCTACCCACCCTCCTTAACTCCTCCTTACCCCTTAGCAAAACAGTAGTATCATCCACATACCCAACGATGCCCCCTTTGCACCCCCCTTCCATCTCCTGATTGTTCATTACCCTCTCAACAGACTCATAAAAAGGATTCTGCACACACGCAAAGAGCAGCTGTGACATCGGACAGCCCTGTCTCAAACCTCTCTCCATTGGTACACTTTCACCCAACCTCCCATTGACCTGTACCCTCACCTCTGCCCCATCATACAGGGTGTTCACCCACCTCACTACCCCCTCCCGAAACCCCAACCTCTCTAAGCAAACCCCTAAGAAATCTCTGTCCACGCAATCATAAGCATTCACCCAATCTAAACCTAGTATTCCCCCTCCCGTACATCTCTCTAGAAAATCCCTAATCAAACCATGTCCATCCCTCATCCTTCTTCCCGGAATTCCCAACTGTCCCCTATGTAACACTAAACCCAACACTTTCCTCATTCTGTTGCCCAAAACCTTAGCAAAAATCTTGTAATCCGAGCACATTAACGTAATCGCACGGTAATCATTCAAAACTCGGCATTCCTTCTTTTTGGGCACTAAAACCGTGACACCCGTTCTTTGTGATTTCCCCATCCTCCCACTACTTAACATACAATTCAAAACCCCCACCAGACAATGCCGTACACTCCCCCAATGATACCTATAAAAATCGTTTGGTATTCCGTCTATGCCTGGGGTTTTACCCTGGCACATCCCAAAAACTGCCTCCTCCACCTCCTCTACATTAATACTACCCTCGATTCTGTCACTGTCCTGCTCACTTAATACTCTATTAAACCCTTCATCCCCAAACCGTCCCTCACCCACTCCCCTGCCAACCCTCCTCCACTTCTCCCTAAACCAAAAATCTGCATACAAACTAATATTTTCCGTGGTGGATAGGCCTTGACCCTCCTCAAAGCCACCCCCCCCTGTACCTGCCTCAATATACGC
The DNA here is from genome assembly GCF_038502225.1 of Cherax quadricarinatus. Lineage (NCBI taxonomy): Eukaryota > Metazoa > Arthropoda > Malacostraca > Decapoda > Parastacidae > Cherax > Cherax quadricarinatus. Next base: position 1,162,965 of record NC_091343.1, read on the forward strand.
CAAGGTGGTCTTCGCCTGCCGTTCCTTAAACCTCCTTAATACAAAACCCGATGGCCTATCTCCCCTTAAGACATCCTCCAACCCTGCCCTAACTCGAATTGCCTCAAATTTTTCATTGTGAATTTCCGCCAACCTATTTCGCAAACGTTCCATGTCCTCACTCCGCCCCACACGTTCCTCTGCATAACAGTCATTTAACTGACCCTCAAGATAATTTTGTAGGCCATAGCTCCACCTAGCCAGCTCCTTACCCCGTACTTTAAAAAATTTTCCAATTTCAACTTTAGCCCTCATTTCCCACCAATCCAGCAAATCCATTTCCATATTCCTAGTCTCCCAAAAGGATTCCCACCAATCTTCAAACCCCGTAGGGTCACCCTCTTCCCTAAGTAGCCTCACATTTAATTTCCAATATCCTGCATAAACCCTCACTATGCCATCTACCCTCAAATCTGCTATAACAGCACGATGATCAGAAAAACCCACATCGATAGTCCTCACCCTCTCCACACCTATGCCCTGCCTAACATAAATCCTATCTAACCGTGCCTCATATCCCCTACGAATAAAAGTGTGCTCCACTCCATATCCCCTACTTCCCACCACATCTACCGCTCCAACATCTCGCAAAACATCCCGCAGAACCCCCAAAACACAACCCGCCCCCCTCGGAACCACATCACCCTTCCTAATGACACAATTCCAATCCCCACCAATCACCGTAAAAGCAGGTAAACCTCTCAAGTGATATACCAGAACCTCGCGTACAATAACCACCTTCACTCTAGTGTTACTAGTTGCTGGCATGTACACACCTACAAAACTAACCCTCCTGGCCCCCCAAAACCCATCCACCCTGACAACCCTCCCACCCCCCCCCCTCCTCCCAACCCAGGATACGCAAAGGACTGGTCTCCTTTACCGCCACAGCCACACCTCCTTTCAACCTCAAAGCATCACATGTAAACAACCTATAACCTTTCAACAACAACTCACATCCTAACCTATGGTTATGTTCCTGCAAAAAACAGACATCAATACTAAATCTCCTCAAAACCCACTCTAACCATACCCTCTTGACCTCGTTTTTAAGACCGTTTACATTGAAAGTTACACACCTGAATTTTACAAGAATGGCGGCTTACCCCTGTGCCGCTGAGGCTTACTTGGTCCTCCTTTCATAGGTCTCGGTTCTTCTCTATCAATCCCTCGTTCCTGCCCTCCAACCCCTCCCTGTCCCTTCCCACCTAGCTTCCCATTGCCCCCCCCTCCTCCCTGACTTGCCTTTGCAACCACAGCTGCCCACATCTTCTTCCCAGGCCTCTGCGCTGGTGTGAGGACCTCGTCCATGTCTGATGCCCCCGCTGATCTCTTGCGGGAGCTACCCTCTACATACATTTCTTCTGCAACCACATCTTCTTGATGGACCTCCACCACCACCTTGCTCTCCTTTCGAACCTCACTCAAGTCTTCCTTACCCTGCTTCTGTTCATCCATCACCTTGTCATCACCTGACCTCGCATCACTTTCCACACCATGCTCCGACTCTTCCAAAAAATCCTTCAGCACAGCCTCCAAAATCCCGTCCTGAGCTGACTCTGCATTATCTAACGGCCTGTCTGACGGCGATATTCCCTCCCCCCCCGTTTCCACTGGTAGTGTAACACACGTCTCCAAAACCACCTCTGCCCTGTCGACCTCCTCACTCCATAGGCCTGTACCCCGGCTTTCCACTTCACCCGTCATAACATCCGTGGCTTCTAATGGCGTATCCACAGAAGCTGTCTCCTGACGCCTAGGCCCCTGTCTCCTGGGGCATTGTGCCACCATGTGCTCATAAGAGTCACATAAACGGCACGTCTTCCTCTGCCCCGCATAGTGTACAAAAACCTGTGTTCTATGGTTATGCAATGTAACATATGATGGTATCGGTCTCCTCAGGGTCATTTTCAGTGTGAAGGATCCTTCCGGCATCCCCTCATAAGGGCCGTCCCTCCACATTCCCATGCTCGTCGAGTGTACAGTTCCATAACCACTGAACACATCTTGTAGGCTGTATGCTGTTGCCTCAAAAGGTACATTCCTTACCTTCACCCAAGTAAAATACTTAGACACATCATGCAAGCATACTTCCACTGCCGAATTGATACTCATCCGTCGTTCTTGAAATTCATCTACGATGGTAGAGTAGAAGTCAGCCCTCATGAACTTCACGAAGACCCTTGACATTCCATTCAGTGCCACACCATACAGCTCTTCATTGGGGATGCCATAACAGTCCCTGATAATGCTTGGCAGGAGAACGTTCATCGTGTCGTTGCTTAAAGATCCTCTAACCAGCTGAATGCAGACAGTATTTATGCGCCGGTACAGTCGGTTCGCCATCTTGGTGCTAATACTATGTTTTCCTCACCAGGTGGCGTGCAAGAGAACCAGTAGAAGCGTCCTCTCTCCCCGCAGGTCGAGAGACGAATGTGGCCTATAGTTATTCAACTCTGTTTGGTCTCCTCCTTTGTGGATCGGGGTGACCCTTGCTATTTTGAGTACTGTAGGGAAGGTGGAGGATTCTATGGATTTGTTAAAGAGTGTTGCAATGATTAGTGATAGCACTTGTGACACTTTTTTGTATATAAAGGGTGGTAAGGTATTTAAATCTCCTGCCTTGTTTTTTAGTGCGTTAATAATAAGGGAGACTTCGTATGGGTTAGTCGGAGCTAGGAACAGTGTGTTCGGGTAGTTGCCAGTGAGGTAGTCATTTGGTGGGGTATCTGAGCTTGGGATTTTATTGGCAAGGTTTTGTCCTATAGTGGAGAAGAAATCATTGAGTCTGTTTGCTGTTTCTGTTGGTGGGAGTTGGGGTTCATCTGATTTTGCTAATTTTATTTCGCTATTTCGTGATATCTTTTTTGTTCCTAGAATTTCTGATAGGGTTTTCCAGGTCTTTTTTATATCACCTCGTAAGTTGGATAATCTGTTCTCATAATACAATTTTTTTGCCCTTCTTATCAGGCTGGTTAGGATTGACGAGTAACGTTTTGTTTGGTTTCTGGTTTTGTGACCCATTCTGTACTGTTTTTCATATTGGTGTTTTGTATTTATGGATTTGAGAATGCTGGGTGTTAGCCAGGGACTGTTCAGTCTCTTAGCTGTCATCTGTTTAGTTTTTTTAGGGCAGTGCTTGTTATAGAGGTATTGGGTCTTTTTTAGAAAATTATTAATACATTCGTCAATATCTGTATAGATTTCTAGCTCAGTGTGCCAGTCAATGTTTGCTACTGCTGTTGTGAAGTTATTAATGGCTGCCTCATTGTGAAGTCTGAAGGTGACTTTAGTAGTGTCTTGGGGTAGTTTACCAAGAGTTGTTATGAGGAAAGTAGGGTAGTGGTCTGTGGTATTATCTGTAATTATGCCTGATTTTAAAGGGGATATGGTGTTGGTCCAGATGTGGTCAAGTAGGGAAACACTAGTCTCTGTAACTCTTGTAGGTTTTGTTACTGTTGGTAGCAACATACAGTTACTCATTGTGTTTGTGAATTCAGTAACGTGTGGGTCCTGGTCTTGCAGGAGATTTATATTGAAGTCTCCTGAGAGTAGTAAGTGATCTTTGTTCATGCGTGCATCAGTTATCATACTTCCTAGGTTTTGACTAAATTGGCTAATGTTTGACTGTGGAACTCTGTAGATGTTTATCAATGTGAGAGGTTTTTGTAGGTATTTGGATTTGAATTTGGCTATTATATATTCCCCATGTTCATCCCTTGTGCAAGTATTAGTGATACATTCTAGTTGGTCTGAGTAGTATATGGCTGTGCCACCCCCTTGTTGGTCTGGCCTACAGTTGTGTATGGCTGTGTAACCAGGAATGGCATAGACATCTGTACTACCAGGCTTTAGCCAGGTTTCAGTTAGTGTAATGATGGACATATTGGCATGTAAGGAATTTAGTAATGCTATGAGGTCATCGTAATGCTTGCTTAAAGATCTGATATTGTAGTTAAAGATAGTTATGTTGTTGTTGGCACTGAGAAGTGCCTTTGATTGTTCTGCAGTGTAGTAATTACAGTAACTGTTTGATTCATTTAAGTCATTAAATAAGAGGTTGGTATCAGGATCAATGCTTGTAATCATAAGATTTGTAGTGAATCTATAGTTAGAATTAAGTATAAAACAAAGTAAATAGTCTTAAGCTAAAAAATAGCACCTGAATTATTTAACAAATGTAAAATAATGAGCTAAGGTAGTTTTTTTTTTTTTTTTAAGCTAAAATAAAGGAGACAATAAAAAAGGGACTAATACAAATAAAGTGATGATCAAATAATGGAGCTTGGGAATATGATAGTAGGTAGTACTATAAAGGTAATTCTTTAAAGTTAGAATTATAGTATAAAATTATAATATAAAAGGGACTAATATAAGTTGTGGTGAACAATAAAGTGGTAATCAAATAATTGAGCTTTGGAATATAATGGCAAAATTGTGATCTTATTCTACTTTAGCACCTGAGAATAGCACCTTGATTATTTTAACAATTGTGAATATATAAACTAGGGTACCTTTAACATAAACCGCAACATATCTTCACACTCCACTAAGTCCCTGCCACCCCACCATTTGCGGATATCCCCCATCACCTCCCCCACCCGAAGACCCCTTTCCCCCGCTGCCCGAATATACCTCTGCTTCACATATAGCGCCTTCACCCTAGACCCTAATGCCATCAATCCCAATCCTCCCTGTCTTACCGCAGTCATTACTACATCTTTGCCCCACCACGCCCTCCCATAACCCCACACATACCTTAAGACTCTTCTTTGTAATTCCATAAGATCCTGACTTCGTAATGGGTAAATTTCCGCCGCTCCCCACACCTTACTATAAATCAGCGTATTTACCACCACAACCCTTTGATGCAAGGTTACATCCCCGGCCCTTAGACTCCTGAGCCTACTCAAAGCTCTGTCCATTACCATTTCTGAATTAACCCTCCTGCTCTCCTGTGCATCTGCCAAATACAAAATCCCACAAATCTTTAGCCTATCTACAGTTATCCAACCAAACTCCTCCCCCAAGGTCCCTCCTACCCAAGCACCTACCTCCAGCAACCGTGATTTCTGCTTATTAACTCTCATCCCAGTAGCAATCCCAAAAATCTCAATTACCCTTCCCACTTTACTTAAATCTTCTATCTCATTAAGTAAAACAGTTGTATCATCTACATAACCAACAATATTCCCACAAAATCCTCCACTCTCCCCCATCCTTCCCATCCCACCATCAACCAGAACATAGAAAGGATTCTGCATACATGCAAAGAGTATTTGGGAGAGTGGACACCCCTGCCTTAAACCCCTCCCCATGCTTACAGAACTACCCAACCTACCATTTACCTGTACTCTCATCGATGCATTCTCATACAATGTCCTCACCCATCCAACCACCCTCCCTCCAAAACCCATTCTCACCATACTCTCAATCAAAAATTCCCTATCCACATAATCATAAGCTTTCTCCCAATCCAGACCTAGAATACCTCCCTTGTTACTACCCTCAAGGAAATCCCGAATACGTCCATGACCTACCCGCATACTCCTCCCCGGGATACCAAACTGTCCCCCATGTATCACCGACCCCATGACCTTCTTCAGTCTATTACCCAAAATTTTCGCAAAAACCTTGTAATCTGCGCACATCAAAGATATTGCTCGGTAAGCACTCAACTCTCTTCCCACCCTCTTCTTTGGCACCAAAACTATGACACCCGCGACTAGTGACAGTTTGGCGACCTACTGTGACTAAGTCCCACTTTCCTCACCCAAATTACTTGCAAGTAATAATTCACGTAACACCCTGTAAACCTCCTGTAGGTAACTTCCCACAACTACCATTATATGACTATAACAATTATACGTCTATCGAAACCTTTGCAGCGCTGTATAGCCCTTGTGGCTTAGCGCTTCTTTTTTATTATAATAATAATAATATCGAAACCTTTGAATAAATTCATAATACTATCTGAAAAATTGTAAGAAATCAATTTTAAATTTTCTTACGTATAATTTACAAGATGTCCCAGAATATATAATTTATGGGGAAGATACACGATATGCAAATAATTTATTAACAACTATGTATTCATCAGTTATTGTACAAATATTTATGAATGTTTCTCAAAATGTTAACAGTGATCTGAGAGCAACGTTCCCAATGTTTGCTTAATTAACAGTAGAACATTTCTTTATACGAGGTTACGTATGACGTGTCTTCAATAGTTCTTGTTCTGAAGAATGAGAAACTTGAGCAGCATTTGGGAATCTTTACTGGTGAAACGTTTCACCAGCTAGTGTCTTCTTCAGTCTACTACAGAGAAGAAGGGTGAAGTATGGAAGCCACTGACTGGCGAAACGTTTCCACAGTAAAGATTCCCAAGTGTTGCATGTCTCATGCTTCAACTTGTGGGTTTTCTCAGGCATTTGCCTCAGTATTGTTCTACAGGATACCTGCAATTTACATAGATGTTCCTTCTTCAGGAGGCCTGGTCACAGACCGGGCCGCGGGGGCGTTGACCCCCGGAACTCTCTCCAGGTAAACTCCAGGTATAACTATGCGTGTTGCAGTGTCTTGACTATTATTGTGTTGCTTCAGTTATGTCTGTTGTAACTGTTGCTACATTGCTGGAATTATTGTCTCAGTGTTTCTCTTGTTGTTTCTGAGACTCCGGATATACTGCCATGTTTTGTGTTTAGAAATCGCTAAGTTTTTTGGATGTGTATTAGAATTACCTGGAGTTTACCTGGAGAGGGTTTCGGGGGTCAACGCCCCCGCGGCTTGGTCTGAGATCAGGCTTCGTGGTGGATCAGGGTCTGATCAACCAAGCTGTTACTGCTGGACACACGCAAACTGACGTATGAACCACAGCCCGGTTGGTCAGGTACTGACTTTAGGTGTCTGTCCAGTGCCTTCTTGAAGACAGCCAGAGGTCTATTGGTAATCCCTCTTAATAATAATAATAATAATAATAATAATAATAATAATAATAATAATAATATCTTTATTTACTACAAGTACATGTACAAGGTATACAGTCCTAGCTGACATCAATGGCATACTACTATATAGAAAGCCGCTTGTTATGCTGAGAATTTTGGGCAAATTAGGTCAGTTTTGTCTCAGGATGCGACCCACACTAGACGACTAACACCCAGGTACCCATTTTACTGATGGGTGAACATAGACAACCGGTGTAAGGAAGCACGTACAATGTTTCCACCCCTTCACCGGGAATCGAACCCGGACACTCACATGTGAAGCGAGAACATTTGCTACCCGGAGGCACTTGAACAGTCTTGGGCCCCGGACAGTTATTGTGTTGTCTCTCAGTGTACTCGTGGCGCCCCTGCTTGTCACCGGGGGAGTGTTGCATCTCCAGACGAGTCTTTGGCTTTCATTGAGAGTGGTTTTCGTATGCATGTTTGGTGCTAATCCTCAAGGATTTTTCAAGTGTATATTATCATGTATCTCTCTCGCCTGCACTCCAGGGAATACAGATCAAGGGTCTTCAACTGTTCCCAGTAATTTTGGTGCCTTATCGTATTAATGTTTGCCGAGAAAGTTATTTGTACACTCTTCAGGTCATCAATTTCGCCAGCCTTGAAGGGGGGAAGTTAGTGTACAGCAGAATTCCAGCCTGGAGAAAACAAGCGCATTTGAAGAAAATCGTCATGGGCTTTGCGTCCCTAGTTTTGAAAGTTCTCATTATCCATCCTGTCATTTTCCTTGAAGTGCTTGATAAATACCATGAAGCTCATATAGGTTACCACGCTAGTATATTGCAAAACACTAGCACTGCATTATGGTTGTCAGGCTAGTATGGTGCAGAACAATAACACTGCACCATGGTTGTCAGGCTAGTATGGTGGAGAACAATAACACTGCACCATGGTTGTCAGGCTAGTATGGTGGAGAACAATAACACTGCACCATGGTTGTCAGGCTAGTATGGTGCAGAACAATAACACTGCACCATGGTTGTCAGGCTAGTATGGTGCAGAACAACACTGCACCATGGTTGTCAGGCTAGTATGGTGGAGAACAATAACACTGCACCATGGTTGTCAGGCTAGTATGGTGGAGAACAATAACACTGCACCATGGTTGTCAGGCTAGTATGGTGGTGAACAATAACACTGCACCGTGGTTGTCAGGCTAGTATGGTGGAGAACAATAACACTGCACCATGGTTGTCAGGCTAGTATGGTGGAGAACAATAACACTGCACCATGGTTGTCAGGCTAGTATGGTGGAGAACAATAACACTGCACCATGGTTGTCAGGCTAGTATGGTGGTGAACAATAACACTGCACCGTGGTTGTCAGGCTAGTATGGTGGAGAACAATAACACTGCACCATGGTTGTCAGGCTAGTATGGTGGAGAACAATAACACTGCACCATGGTTGTCAGGCTAGTATGGTGGAGAACAATAACACTGCACCATGGTTGTCAGGCTAGTATGGTGGAGAACAATAACACTGCACCATGGTTGTCAGGCTAGTATGGTGGTGAACAATAACACTGCACCATGGTTGTCAGACTAGTATGATGCAGAACAATAACACTGCACCATGGTTGTCAGGCTAGTATGGTGGAGAACAATAACACTGCACCATGGTTGTCAGGCTAGTATGGTGGAGAACAATAACACTGCACCATGGTTGTCAGGCTAGTATGGTGGAGAACAATAACACTGCACCATGGTTGTCAGGCTAGTATGGTGGAGAACAATAACACTGCACCATGGTTGTCAGGCTAGTATGGTGGAGAACAATAACACTGCACCATGGTTGTCAGGCTAGTATGGTGGAGAACAATAACACTGCACCATGGTTGTCAGGCTAGTATGGTGGAGAACAATAACACTGCACCATGGTTGTCAGGCTAGTATGGTGGAGAACAATAACACTGCACCATGGTTGTCAGGCTAGTATGGTGCAGAACAATAACACTGCACAATGGTTGTCAGGCTAATATGGTGGAGAACAATAACACTGCACCATGGTTGTCAGGCTAGTATGGTGGAGAACAATAACACTGCACCATAGTTGTCAGGCTAGTATGGTGGAGAACAATAACACTGCACCATGGTAGTCAGGCTAGTATGGTGGAGAACAATAACACTGCACCATGGTTGTCAGGCTAGTATGGTGCAGAACAATAACACTGCACCATGGTTGTCAGGCTAATATGGTGGTGAACAATAACACTGCACCATGGTTGTCAGGCTAGTAAGGTGGAGAACAATAACACTGCACCATGGTTGTCAGGCTAGTATGGTGGAGAACAATAACACTGCACCATGGTTGTCAGGCTAGTATGGTGGAGAACAATAACACTGCACCATAGTTGTCAGGCTAGTATGGTGGAGAACAATAACACTGCACCATGGTTGTCAGGCTAGTATGGTGGAGAACAATAACACTGCACCATGGTTGTCAGGCTAGTATGGTGCAGAACAATAACACTGCACCATGGTTGTCAGTCTAATATGGTGGTGAACAATAACACTGCACCATGGTTGTCAGGCTAGTATGGTGGTGAACAATAACACTGCACCATGGTTGTCAGGCTAGTATGATGCAGAACAATAACACTGCACCATGGTTGTCAGGCTAGTATGATGCAGAACAATAACACTGCACCATGGATGTCAGACTAGTATGATGCAGAACATTAACACTGCACCATGGTTGTCAGGCTAGTATGGTGGTGAACAATAACACTGCACCATGGTTGTCAGGCTAGTATGATGCAGAACAATAACACTGCACCATTGTTGTCAGGCTAGTATGATGCAGAACAATAACACTGCACCATGGTTGTCAGGCTAATATGGTGGTGAACAATAACACTGCACCATGGTTGTCAGGCTAACATGGTGGTGAACAATAACGATGCACCATGGTTGCTAGAGCCCTCGCTGAACCTATGATAAGCCGGTTCTAAAACTAACAGGGTATGGTACTATTCACTAGACCATGGAGGAGTATACAAATATATTTAATAGAATTAAACTCATTAGGTTATCATAGTCCAGTCTGTAACTCAGTGGATCACCAGGGGTTCGAGTCTCCGTTTTGTGAATTGTTTACAATCATGTCGTCATGATTTACTGAGTTTTTTCCATCCTATTTTGAGATGAAAACAAGGTATCCACAATACTTATGCTGCCGAGGGTTTGTTACTGGGGATTATTCAAGCATCTGTATAGTTTTTTTTATTATTGACATGAATATTGTACATTGTGGAAATTAAAAAAGGAAATTGGGCTTCACATGAAGCTAGAAGATAGTTGTGACATGTCTACTTGTTTTAGGTTGTTTGTAGGTTGGTATGTGGGAGTTGCAGTACCTGTGGTTTAGGTGGGTTGGTATGTGGGAGTTGCAGTACCTGTGGTTTAGGTGGGTTGGTATGTGGGAGTTGCAGTACCTGTGGTTTAGGTGGGTTGGTATGTGGGAGTTGCAGTACCTGTGGTTTAGGTAGGTTGCAGTATCTGTTGGTTGGGTTATGGGGGTTGCAGTACCTGTGGGTTGGAGTGTAGGGGTGCAGTACCTGTGAGTTGGATTAGGAGGTTGCAGTACCTGTGGTTTAGGTTTTATGATCTGTCATTGTGGGTGAAAAAATATTGATTGCAGACTTTCTTATTTTTCTGGTACTCTTTCAATTACAGGGACTGGTATTGGTGTGAAGACTGAGTGTAGGTGATACAGCAAGGTTATGCGAGGAGGCACTTATTGTAGGTAAAGCTTAATTTGCTGTAGACAGAGAATACTGGACATGAGAATAATAGAGGCTTTCTTTGTGTTGTTTAAGCAGAATAGTCTAGTATATACAAATACATAAAATACATAACTACAAAAGACTATATAGATCATATAAAACAAAATACTTTTATAGCAGGAGAACTGTTCAAGTGTACATAAGAGCATAAGAACAACATAAGAAAGAAGGAACACTGCAACAGGCCTACAGACCCATGCGAAGCAGGTCCATGCCACCCCCTGGCCACTTAAGGAAGGAGCACGTTACCAGACCTGGTAGCCCAAGCTAGTCAGGTCCAACTCACACCCACCCACACCCACTCATGTATTTATCTAACCTATTTTTAAAACTACACAACGTCTTAGCGTGTATGACGGTTGTGAAGGCTTACTCAGCCCTGTAACAACTTCCGTCAGTATTACTCAGGCTGGCTCCTCCTCCTCAGGAAAATGAATGAATAGAAAAAGAAATAATAATTCACAAAGATAAACACTATTTATTAAATCAAACATAAAACAACAAAACATGAAAGGTATATCCTATTTGAAAGAAAAATGAAAAATGAAATGAATAAAATAACATTTGAACTCAACACTAATATTTACAATGGTGTCTGGTGTTGGTGACACTGTTGTTGAAACCGTAGCCGTTGCTGATGATCAGGGGGGGGTCGCAGGTGTTGGTGACCATCCACTGGCTAGTTCTTCACAGTATACCAGTGAGTATTCTATCCCGAAGACAGAAAAGCAGGTTCTTTACCGCTGCAATGTTGTGGAGTTACGTCCTGCAATTTCATACAGGTGCACAGGTACTTCAATACAACCTGGAGAAGTCTCTGGACGTTAGTCCTTCTCCTGTTCTACTCGTTGATTGCCAGGTGACCCTCTCTGACATCCAAGCTGGAAAGAGACAGGTTACCCATTGCTTAAATAATCACTCTTCATGGTAGTGTACAATATTCTAAAGACGTGGTGATTATTACAACAGTCAACCTAGAGCAAGACTGAAAGGACTAAGTTTATTATTGGTCAAAAGTGAAGCTTTCAACCAATAAATCCACTAGAATACAAGGCAGGCATGTACTTACAGTAGAGTTGGGAGCTGTGAGTCTAGTGATTTACTGTTTAACCAGAGCCCCACACGTCACCTTTCGGGGGGGGAGAAGAGGGAGGGGAAGGGATAGCGGGAGCTAGACTGACCCTACCTTAACTAGTAGCCGGCAGACAAACTATCAATTTCAGGGAGGGGGAGAAAAGGCGGGAAAAACGGGAGATTGACTTACCCTACCTTAACTAGAAGCCGGCAGTGAAACTACTGATACTATATATATTCCTTCTATACCTATCTATTGAACTTTTCCCTCACACTCCCCCATGCCAAGACTTATAGTCAAGGAGTATAAGAAGAATAGGCGAGGAAAAAGTTCTAACATGTGGAAGTCGTGTAAGGCAACAAATCTTCTACTGACTGTCACGACTTAACCAGTCAGAGAAATAATGGGATGAACCATTGATATACACAATATGGAACTTAAAAGCCTGGAGTGCCAATGTCCACCTCAAGAGGCGACTGTTGGTTCCCTTAAAAGTTTCTAGGTATATCAAAGGTTTGTGGTCCGTTTCTAAAATGAATTATTTTCCCAGCAAATAAAATTTAAGTTTGGAGATACCCCACACAAGGGCTAAACATTCCTTTTCTATTGTGGAGTATCTTGTTTCTGTGGGAAGGAGTTTCCGGCTTAGGAAGCATACAGGGAAGGGAGTACCATCATGGTATTGTAGTAACACCGCACCTAAGCCAGTATTGGAGGCATCAGTTCTTAAACAAAATGGTTTATTAATATCTGGAATCTTAAGTACAGGGTCTTTCGAAAAGATACTTTTAATCTCATTAAACTTTACCCGAGCTACGTCGGAAAGTTCAAGAGGTTCCTTCACAGACTTTTTAAGGAAGTTCGATAAGATGCCTGTAAGATCAGCAAGATTCGGGATAAACCGTGCATAAAAATTTACAGAACCAAGAAAGCTACGCTTGAGTTTCTTGGTTTTGGGGAATTTAAATTCTAATAAAGCTTTGATCTTACTGGGGAGAGGCTGCAGAGAGTTATTAGAAAGTATCAGTCCAAGATATCTAATCTTGTTATACCCAAGGAAGCATTTCTTCGGCTTGGCAGTGAGGCCATGTGAGCGTAACCTACGCAAAACTGATGTTAATGTTTGGATATGTTCGCCCCACGTAGATGTCATTACGTAAATGTTATCAAAATAAACTGAAACATTTGGCATATTACCCAAGACCTTTCTCATCAGTCTCACGTAGGTAGCACAGGCAGTTACCAAACCGAAGGGCATAGTTCTATATTGCATCAGTCCTTGGTGTGTAGGAAAAGCGGTGTACTGCTTAGAAGAAGGATCTAACATTACTTGATGATATGCCTGTGCAATATCAATCTCTGAAAAGAAGGAAGCGTCATAAAATTTGTGTAGATCGCTATCTATTAAGGGCATAGGCTCAGCATCCCACCGAGTTATAGCATTAAGGCCTCTGAAGTCAATAGCAAGTCTATGTGAATTATCCTCCTTCTTAACCATGACTACTGGTGAACAATATGAAGATACTGAAGGTTCAATGATCTTTAGTTTTAATAATTTGTCTACCTCTCGGTCAAATGCATCCCTAAGGTGAACTGGAACTGGGTATAATTTCCGTTTGATAGGATTGTCCGTCACTAAGTCAATCTTATGGACTACCGTGGAGGTAACACCTGGAATATCAGTAAAGACGTCTGAAAAGTTACACATTGAAGTAGTTCATGTCTCTTATGGTCATCCAAAGATTCACTAATATTAATGTTGGTTGCGCCCGAGTGGTCCAGAGTCACCAAGTCATGTAGTTCTTCATCATAGTCTAAGTTAGAGGTGTCAATTACGCACACTTTACATTCTTCAGTTGTCTTATCAAGTTCGTGTGGAAAAACTAAGTCAAAGTTGTTAAGGCAGTTAACCGAATTTCTTCGGTAATATTTCTTAAGGATGTTGATATGATAAAGCTTAGGTTTCCCCTTGACTTCTATGAGGTAGTCAACTTTCCCACAAATTTTTAACACTTTATATGGACCTTTCCATGCTACTAATAATTTATTTGACTTAATCGGCAAAAGTACCAGAACTTCATCACCTACTTTAAAACTTCTCCTCTGACTTGGAATCTAAATACGTTTTGTACTGGTCCATTGACAAGCATAGGTTTTTCGAAACTATGTCAAAGGTCTCCTCAAGTTTGGATCTAAGGTCAAGGAGAAACTGGTAAGAAGACTGAACCTCAGCATTTACCTCCTCATTAGTCCATAAGTCATGAAGGATGGACAGTGGACCTCTGGCCTGTCTACCATAGAGAAGTTCAAAAGGTGAAAACCCCAATGAGTCACTGGGAACTTCCCTCATGGCAAACAAAGCACAGGGTAGGTAACGATGCCACTCCTTAGGTTTAAGGGAGCAAAGTTTCCTTAAAATGGACTTGAGAATCGAATGCTGGCGCTCAATCCTCCCATTACAGCTGGGATGATAATGTGTGGTGAAGAGAGGCTTCACTCCCAGAAGTTGGTATAGATGTTGCATTAAGTCAAATGTGAATCGTGTCCCACGGTCAGACAAAATTTCTCTAGGGATGCCCACTCTGAAGATGGACAAAAGGGCTTCAGCCACCTCTGTAGTAGTTATGGTCTTTAAGGGAACCGCTTCAGGGAAACTCGAAGCATAATCAACCAATGTTAATATATATCTATGTCCCCCAGATGAAAGTGGAGATAAAGTACCAACGATGTCAATAGCTACTCTTTCAAACGGTACCGTAAAGATAGGCATTTTGACCATAGGTACTCGCCTGGTACCTCGGGAGGATGACAGTTGGCAAACTTTACACGATCTACAATAGTTAGTGACATCTGAGGACATTTTAGGCCAAAAATAGGTTTCCCTAATTTTATTTAAAGGTTTACGATGCGAGAAATGTCCGGCCACTGGCAGATCATGAGCCATTTTAAGAACAGTCTCTCTGCAATGACTTGGAACAACTAAGATGGAATAGTCTGTCTCATCTGAATTTAATTTGAATACTGACTTGTACAAGATACCTTTTATATATTCAAATTTATATGAAAAGTTTTTCCTTTGGATAACTTGATTTTGTTTAGCGGCATTATGGCAATTCTGAAGAGAAGGGCAATTACGTTGTAACTTGACAAAGGAGTCCTTCGATATGTCTAAAGGCTTAAAGTCAGGGAAAATCAAAGGATGGACAGTAGGAGAAGCCTGGGCTTTGGTCTGAGCCCTAGTCAAGACATTTATGGTATCGGAGGTGATACCTTCACTCATCTAACAAGTGAACTTGTGATCCTACTTCCTTGCTTTCTAGAGTAGCATCACTGGTTTTTAATCCCACACGAATCTCGCGAGACATTGTCTCACCTGAACTTTCGAGCGGCTTCTCTGACTCTACAGGAAGAGGATCTGAAACACTTGTGTCCATCTTTGGTGCTGACAGGTCAAGCTCAGAAGGAAGAATGGCACCTTTTACATTACCTATTAGTACGGAGCAAGAAGTGATGGGAGCTAGTACGGCTTCAGACCAACCTGTGAACCATTTAGACCTAATGTAACAACGGATGGTAGGAAAAGTGTCTGTACGGCCCAAATAGTCTGAAAGTATAGCAGAGGAATGAGTTTCTTTAAGATTAGGGAACAGCTTATCAGAAATGAATATACATGTGCATCCAGTGTCTCGTAAAATGGTAGATACATTAAGTCCATTAACTGTTCCTGAACAGAAGGGTGCTTGGTCATTACAGTCTTTAAAACATCTTCCAACTTTTTGGACCTTCTTAGAAGGACAATCTGGACGTTTATGTCCCTTAACACCACACAAATGACAAACAGGAATAAAAGAGGTCACTTTACTTTCCACTAGAGGCTTTGATTTCTTAAGGTCTGATGAACCCTTGCCCTTAGGGTTCGATCCCTTTAGGTCTTTATAGGAATTGTGAGCCTCAGCATACAGGTCAGCAGCCTCAGCAACTTCCTCAGCTTTAATCAGGTTACGTTCTCTGATGAATGTTCGTATCTGGTGAGGAAGAGCTGTCAGGAACTGGTCAGCAACCATGAAGTCTCGAAGAGATTCATAACTGATCAATTCTTGAACTCTCTATCCAAAAGTCGAATAAACGAAAGAGTGTTACCTGTAACTGTTGAAAGTTCTGGCCAGGCTGTAAGGTGGCATACCTGAAATCTTTCCTGTAAGAATTAGTGGTTTTTTGATATGCTTTAAGAATTGCCTTCTTTAGTAGGTTATAATTACATATGATATCCTGTGACAAAGTTGTATAGATATTCAAGGCTGTACCAGAAAATAACATTCCTAACCTGGTAGCCCAGGTGTCAGCAGGCCATTCACAGAGGGTAGCGGTATTTTCAAACCTGATAATGTATGAAGTAATGTCTTCCCCCTCTGTGAAGGGAGGTAAATTAGGTGTTGGAATATGTGCACTGACTGCACGTTGTTCCATTACTCATTCCTCTAATTGTTGTTGTGTAAAAGTTAACTTTTTATTCTCTAATTCAAGGCGAGATTTTTCGAGCTCACGATCCTTTTCTCTCTCTATTAACTCATGTTCTCTAGCTTTTTCCTCAACTTCTCTATCCTTTGCTCTTTCCTCAAGTTCTCTTAATTTAACATGTTCCTCACGTATCTTAGCTTGTTCCTCACGATCAAGTCTATCACGCTCTTTTTGGTCTTCTCGCTCTCTTTCTGTCTTTCTCGGATTTCTCTCTCAATTCTCTCTCCTTTTTCTCTTCTCTTTCTATTCTCTCTCCTTTTCTTCTCTTTCCCTTTCTGTCTTTCTTCTCTCTCAATTCTCTCTTTCAAGTCTTTCCTGGATCTTAGCACTAATGAAAGATTCTAAATTTTTCCCTGTTATTCCTAACTTACTTCCAGCGTTCATCCAAAACTGGTATTCATCCATGCTTGCAAGAATAACTTAAACTATCAGGGGAAATGAAACGGGTATTAAAGAAAACAGAGGGTTCAATTCCTGCTCCGCTCAAGCTGTAAATAAACCAGAGGGCTCGATCCCTGCTTCAATTAAACAATATGTATTAACGAAAACGAAGGGTTCTATGCCGGCTCTGAGCAAACAGTAAGTAGAATGGGGTCCCTTGACCACCCAATCTTCTCACAAACAAATCAAGAGTGTCCTATGACAGTTCCCTTGATACAATAAAGAGCTCAATGAAACAAGTTGTCACTGGAAAATCTCGGGTCCCTAGAGTCTAATCCTCCAAAGTGTTTCAAGCTCCAAAAAGGTGGCAGAATTAAATATTATATCCTGCCTGACTTGACTTACAATAAATTGAGACTATAACAATCACCAAATCTTTCAAATACCTGTACTGTAGTCCTACCATAGAGAATGATTACTCATGGCTGGTGGTAACCGTCTGTGGTATGCGGCGTTGAAGTTCCAATGGTAGATTCGAGATGGAGTTGAATCTTGATTCAGTAGCGTTAATCCTGGCAAGGTCGCCACTTGTGAAGGCTTACTCATCCCTGTAACAACTTCTGTCAGTATTGCTCAGGCTGGCTCCTCCTCAGGAAAATTAATGAATAGAAAAAGAAATAATAATTCACAAAGATAAACACTATTTATTAAATCAAACATAAAACAAAACATGAAAGGTATATCCTATTTGAAAGAAAAATGAAAAATGAAATGAATAAAATAACATTTGAACTCAACACTAATATCTACAATGGTGTCTGGTGTTGGTGACACTGTTGTTGAAACCGTAGCCGTTGCTGATGATAAGGGGGGGGGGTCGCAGGTGTTGGTGACCATCCACTGGCTAGTTCTTCACAGTATACCAGTGAGTATTCTATCCCAAAGACAGGAAAGCAGGTTCTTTACCGCTGCAATGCTGTGGAGTTACCTCCTGCAATTTCATACAGGTGCACAGGTACTTCAATACAACCTGGAGAAGTCTCTGGACGTTAGTCCTCTTGTTCTACTCGTTGATTGCCAGGTGACCCTCTCTGACATCCAAGCTGGAAAGATAGACAGGTTACCCACTGCTTAAATAATCACTCTTCATGGTAGTGTACAATATTCAAAAGACTTGGTGATTATTACAACAGTCAACCTAGAGCAAGACTGAAAGGACTAAGTTTATTATTGGTCAAAAGTGAAGCTTTCAACCAATAAATCCACTAGAATACAAGGCAGGCATGTACTTACAGTAGAGTTGGGAGCTGTGAGTCTAGTGATTTACTGTTTAACCAGAGCCCCACACGTCACCTTTGGGGGGGGGAGAAGAGGGAGGGGAAGGGATAGCAGGAGCTAGACTGACCCTACCTTAACAAGTAGTCGGCAGACAAACTATCAATTTCAGGGAGGGGGAGAAAAGGCGGGAAAAACGGGAGCGTGTCTTACCCTACCTTAACTAGTAGCCGGCAGACAAACTATCAATTTCAGGGAGGGGGAGAAAAGGCGGGAAAAACGGGAGATTGACTTACCCTACCTTAACTAGAAGCCGGCAGTGAAACTACTGATACTATATATATTCCTTCTATACCTATCTATTGAACTTTTCCCTCACAACGGTACTCGGGAGTTTGTTCCACTCATCCACAACTCTATTACCAAAGCAGTGCTTTCCTATATCCTTCCTGAATCTGAACTTTTCCAACTTGAAGCCATTCCTGCGAGTCCTGTCTTGGCTGGATATTTTCAGCACGCTATTTATATCTCCTTTATTTATTCCTGTTTTCCAATTATACACCTCAATCATATCCCCCCTAATTCTAAGCCTTTCTAGAGAGTGCAGATTCAGGACCCTCAGTCTGTCCTCATAGGGAAGATGTCTGATACATGGGATCAACTTTGTCATCCTCCTCTGTACGTTTTCCAGAGCATTTATATCCATTCTGTAATACGGTGACCAGAATTGTGCAGCATAATCTAAATGAGACCTACCCAAGGATATTTTATTTTTTATTTTATTTTAGTAATTTAGTATACATACAGAGGTACAAAAAAATACAGGTAAGAGCAGCATGCCAAAGCCACTTATATGCACAGCATTACGGGCTGGCTTAAAATTAACTTAAGATTAACTAAGCAATGATGAAATCAGTGATAAAACATTATTGTAAACAGATAACTATAAAGCACAAATGAGTATTACAAAGACAGGTCATATGGTTGCATGCATTGCTGTACATTCAGTCGAATGGAGTATTCTGTTAGGTAGTGTATTTAAAAAAATAACAAAGTTAGATTGGGTCCTAGGTTTAACATTTGTGTGATATAATTGTGAGTAACATATAGGATATACAATTTATAAGGTTCAGTTATTCAGTATTTATTTGGTTTTGAGTGAGTAAGTGATCTTTGAGAAGAGACTTGAATTTATAAACAGGTAGTGTTTCTTTTATATTTACAGGTAATGAATTCCAGATTTTAGGGCCTTTTATGTGCATTGCGTTTTTGCATAGCGTGAGATGGACACGAGGAACATCAAAGAGTGATCTGTGCCTTGTGTTATGGTCATGTGTTCTGTTGAGGTTGGTAAGGAGATGTTTGAGGGGAGGGTTAATATCAGAGTTAAGTGTTCTATGTATGTAATAGGTGCAGTAATAAGTATGAATGTTTTGTATGGTGAGTAGGTTGAGTGTATTGAATATTGGTGGAGTGTGCTGCCTGTAGTGAGAATTTGTTATCATTCTAACTGCAGCCTTTTGTTGGGTAATTAGTGGTCTGAGATGGTTAATTGTTGTTGAGCCCCATGCACAAATTCCATAGGTGAGATAGGGGTAAATAAGAGAGTGATATAGGGCCAGGAGGGCTGACTGTGGAACATAGTACCTTATCTTCGATAGTATGCCTACAGTCTTGGAAATTTTCTTAGAAATTTGTTGTATATGTGTATGAAATTTGAGTCTATTATCGAGGTGGATTCCTAAGAATTTTCCCTCTGTTAGCTTTGTGATAGGTAATCTGTTTATCGTAATGTTAAGAGATACATCTGTAGCTCTGTTACCAAACTGAATGAAGTAGGTTTTGTCAATGTTTAGTGTAAGTTTGTTAGTCCTCTTCCAGGTAGATATTTTCTGTAATTCGGTGTTTACAGTATTGGCTAGCGTGACTGGGCTCGGGTGAGAGAAGACGTATGTAGTGTCATCTGCAAAAAGTGTGGGTTTGAGTAATTGCGAAGCATTTGGTAGGTCATTTATGTATAGGAGAAAGAGAAGAGGGCCAAGGACACTTCCCTGTGGGACACCAACTGTAAATGGTTGTGCAGAAGAGTTTGCCCCATTTGTGTACACATATTGGCTTCTGTTGCTGAGGTAAGACTTGAGGTAGTTGAGTGAGTGCCCTCTAATACCATAGTGTGACAATTTTACGTGGAGCAAGTCATGGTCAACTGTATCAAAAGCTTTACGTAAGTCAATGAAGATCCCCAGTGGGACTTCTTTTTTCTCTATTGCAGTGTATATATGTTCTAGCATGTGTATAATAGCATCATTGTTCGTATCGCTCTTGGGCCGTACGGACAGGCTGCGCAGTAGCTCCTGACTCTGTTGATTGCTGCGCAGTTTTCTTCAGTGCACTCACAATGGCGGAAGGTGCACGTAGGCGAGTCAACACCGTCTGCCTTCAATTGGTGACAGGCTCGTTCAACAATCAGAATACACATCTACTGCTTACTGCGATACTCCGAGATACATATGGTATCAATAATGAAGATCTGTATGGTGTCTCTTTGAACGGAAATTCGAGGCTTTTTGTCAAATTCAGACAAAATAGTACTTACGAAAATATGGTTGCCACTTATCAGGATGTGATCAAAACTGTTAATCCTGGTGTCACTGTTCGACTTCACGACGTCTCCCGTTTTTACACCTGGATCAAGGTACGAAACGTTCCTTTTGAGGCGGACGAGAGTGATTTGAGGAATGTTTTTGCACGCTATGGCACGGTTCATACGGCAACTATGGGACGGTGGCATGATGGTCCTCTAGTTGGTATGCTGGAGGGGTCTTTCTCCCTGAAAATGTCCCTCAAGCACCCTATTCCGTCGTATGTGGTTATGGAGGACTTTCGTACGCAAGTGTACGTTACGTACTCAGGACAAAGGCGTACGTGCAGGATTTGTGGGATGTATGACCATATGGCGGCGCAATGCCCTACAAGACGTGATAAAACGACGGAGGTAAGGCGGTTTGATGTTTCAACGGAGCAGCGATCATATGCTGCTGCTACACAACAACATATATTGCCTCGTAAATCATGGAGTGAGGAGGTAGAGGGTGAGGTTGAAGACTCGCCGATATGTCTAACCCTCCCTGGTGCAGTGGAGGACGTGGGCGTGGTATCGGCGACGACTGAGGAAGATCTCGTTCATACTCAGGTTGACGTGGAGCAATCTATTCAAGAAGTTCTGAATGTTTTATTGGATGCTTCCACATCTGAGGGGCTTCACGGTGGTTTAGAGGATGTAAGTGTGAAGGAGAAGGACGGGGCATCCGCCGGGCATATTGCTGAACATCAGGTTGTGGTCGTGGAAGTTCATAGAAACAACAGTTCTGAAGATGAGATGGATACTGGCCGCAGTTCTCGTAAGAGAGTGGCGGTGATATCTGACTCTCAAGATGTTTTGACACCAGGACAACGGTCGGGGAACAAAGCATGGTGCGATGTGACTCGTAGAGTCAAGGGCAAATCTACATGTGTTCAGCATGTCAAGGAGAACGACACAGGGGGGGGTGGGGGAAGAAGTGGAGATACACACAAGGGAACCAAGAATGTCAAGGTATCCAAGGGTAAACCTCCAATGAAACGTTCAAGTGTCTTACTTTAAATATAAATGGGTTACGGTCTGTTGAAAAACGTAAGTATTTGGAGGTTTTGTTAAAAAATTATGTACCCGATGTTGTATTCTTACAAGAACACAATTATAAATCTTTAGGT